>NC_079457.1:22298169-22589304 GCF_903798145.1 Danio aesculapii
TGTTAAAATGACACATACCTATTATGCAATCAACACAAACCTTAAAGTTCACTTTGGTAACTTGTGTTAAACTCCTGAAGGGAGAATGTTAATGGATTGAAATGTGTTGGCCTTATTTTGTTGTATTGGGGATTTTACACTCATAGTTATACTGTAGATTTATACACATTTACAGACTCGTTTTGAAGCTTGACTTAACCCCATGTGGTCCAATGTTGTGATCTGCTTTACTGTGTCTTTTAGCTTGATCTTAGGAGAACAAATGTCCCAAATGATACCCAAGTAACTCTGTGGTCTTTTAATTGAATCTTCAAAGCTCTAATCAAAGCTGTAATTGTGTCTCAGGCGGCGAGGAATCAGTCTACCTGTGAGCACAGAGGAAGAACTGAAAGAGCTGTGCACAGTGCATGAGCCGGCCACACTCACAGAATTCCTTGGCAAGTTCAGTCACTACATGCATGTCATTGCGTAAGTAGTTGTGCCGAGAAAAGATCGGTTACATTAACTTGAATTGTGTTGTGGATGTGCTTAAAGACTGAATGGAAGCCTTATCTTTTAAATAGCATGGAGAACAGGAGTATTAATATATGATCATATTTTTCTAATAGTTTATTAAATTACTATTATTATTTTTACCACAAAGATTTGTGCCAAAACACTTTATTTTTGAGCTTTTGCTCACTAATTTGGAGTTTAATTTGAATAAATGTGACCCTGGACCACAAAACCAGTAAATATCTTCATTTTAATAGAATTTTTTGGGCAGAGATAAAACTATTCAAATATTTGAAATCTGATGGTTAAAAAAATTAAATAAGTTTAAAATTTATTGAGGTAAATGTTTCTTATATATCTATATCGAGTTTTTATATTTCTACAATAGGAATTTTAAAAATTAACTTACTGGAGCTTAATCTTTACTTCACATGTTAATGATTTTTGTCATTAAGGAAAAGTCAATATTTTCATCAAAGTTGTCTTAAAACTATTGAACAACACCCATTTTTGTCTTAGGAAAATTATGAAAAATATTTTTGATCCACTTCAAAATGTAAAACAAACTGTAAATTCATTTTTTCCAAAGTAAAGAATTATTGAATTTACATACATTCACAGGCCACTTTATTAGGTACACCTGTCCAACTACTCGTTAACGGAAATTTCTAATCAGCCAATCTTATGGCAGCAACTCCATGCATTTATGCATGTAGACATGGTCAAGATGATCTGTTACTGTTCAAACCGAGCATCAGAATGGGGAAGAAAGGCGTTTTAAGTGACTTTGAACTTGGCATGGTTGTTGGTGCCGGACGGGCTGGTCTGAGTATTTCAGAAACTGCTGATCTACTGGGATTTTCACGCACAACCGTCTCTAGGGTTTAAGAGAATGGTCTGAATAAAAATATCCAGTGAGTGACAGTTCTGTGGGTGCAAATACCTTGTTGATGTCAGAGGTCAGTGGAGAATGGCCAGACTGGTTCGAGCTGATATAAAGGCAACAGTAACTCAAGTAACCACTCGTTACAATCAAGGTTTGCAGAAGAGCATCCCTGAACGCACAACACATCCAACCTTGAGGTGGATGGGCTACAGTAGAAGAAGACCACACCAGGTGCCGCTCCTGTCAGCTATGAACAGGAAACTGAGGCTACAATTGGCACAGGCTCAGCAAAATAGGACAATGTAAGATTATAAAAACGTTGCCTGGTCTGATGTGTCTCAATTTTTGCTGTGGCATTCGGATGGTAAGGTCAGAATTTTGCGTCAACAACATGAAAGCATGGATCCATCCTGCCTTGTATCAACAGTTCAGGCTGCTGGTGGTGGGGGATATTTTCTTGCCACACTTTGTGCCCATTAGTACCAATTGACCATGTCCATCCCTTTTTGACCACAGTGTACCCATCTTCTGATGGCTACTTCCAGCTCGCACCATGTCATAAAGCACGAATCATCTCAGACTGGTTTCTTGAACATGAAAATGAGTTCACTGTACTCAAATGGCCTCCACAGTCACCAGAACTCAATCCAATAGAGCACCTTTGGGATGTGGTGGAACGAGAGATTCGTATCATGGATGTGCAGCCGACAAATCTGCAGCAACTGTGTGATGCTATCATGTAAATATGGACCAAAATCTCAGGAATATTTCCAGTGTCTTGTTGAATCTATGCCACGAAGGATTAAGCAGCTGAAGAAAAAAGGCGGTCCAACCCGATACTAGTAAGGTGTACCTAATATAGTGGCCGGTGAGTGTATATCTGTACTTTAAAAAAAAAAAATTGGTTATGAGCTGCTAAATGTTTTATTAATTTTAAAAAAAACTCTTTTTTTGTCTATCTGTATTACATTATAGAAAATAGTATTGATAACAGTATTGATACCAGTATCAATAAGTAGTAGCGTTATCAATAAAATCCCTACAATTAACTTTTTTGAACTTTTTAAATTAATTTCTAATGAACTATACATTAAAACACATTCAACTGTATGCTTAAAAACGAACGAATATTACTTTGGGATAGGACAAAAAAAAATGCATGAATTAAACAATTCAAGGACACTATGATTTGCTTCATCAAAGCAAAGATAAAAATTAACTCCAGAGATATCTACTCAATTACTGACACAAATCTGAAGCATATCTCAAGTGGTTAATAAGTAAGTGAATGAACCTCAGGACTGTATAATCGCTGGTGGGAGATACACCCTCAGGGACATCCTATCCTTTCCGATGTCCAACTGCATCTTTAAATGCAGCTCATGTCACACCTTCACCGCATGTCGCTATAGCAACGGACATATAAGCTCTGCATTGGCTTTTCTGTTGTCCTTTCGCACAGTCTTCTGAACAAGAGTCAGATAATGCAGTGCTTTCTGCACGTTTCCACTTAAATGCTTTGACATGAAGACTTGAAAAGCAGTGCAGCCGGCAGTTTTTGTGGGCCGCCAGCTGACATGCTTCATTGAATATGAACCTCTAGTCCTCGGAAGCTTTAAAAGGGCCTTGTTTACAGCATGCGCCTCCCCCACAACAACACAGGGAACTCACTGGCTGTTATTGGCAACCACTGGACTCTTCATTGTCCAATGCTGTAGGCAGGCTCAATGCATGTCATGTGGTCTAAACTGGAAACATGCTTTGTGACTGCAATCCAATGCCCTTTTATTTACCACTCTTAAGCTTAATGCGAGTCAGAGAGAAAAATAAAAAAAGGGGAAATAACCGTGCTAGTGAGTGAATTAGGTGTCATAGTGTAAGTGTTACTGAGTTGTAAAAAATTATTATGGCCTTTCCTGTCTTGCGACAACAAGTTCATGGTTATACAAGAACGCAGGTTTTTATGGGAGTGTAAATGAAGCATTTCAAATATTTGGTTCAAGCATTATTCATTTCTATCATTACATTTCTTTAAAGTCTGATGATATATAAACATATAAATGTGTGCATGTTTGTCTATGCATTTACATTTATATATTGCAGCCTAATAATCTAATAGATCATAGTCAGGAGTGATGCCGTATTGATTTTTGGGGATGAAAACAAGACTGTGAGGGATAGATTTACAGACTGCGCAATGGCATGCACTATATATAAAGCTCTCAGATCACAGACCTCCAAGGTGTCTGCGGGGTCTTAAAAAGTCTTAAATGTCAAAAGCAGAAGTTTAGATCTTAAAATGTCTTTAATCTACTGAAATATCATGTTGTAGGTCTTAAATCTTTTTTAATCAGGTCTTAATTTTCCTTTGTTCATGTAAAGCTACCCAATCTGGCCATTACCACACATACAACCAACGACAATCCTTTAAAAAAAAAACTTTTTATTTAAATGTAATTTTTAACTGTATTTACCATAATGGTTTAATTATTTTTCTTCCAACAACATTTTCCATGTATTTACAGCTGAGGACACTGGCTTGGACAGGCTGTTGTGCATATATTTAGTTTATTATAGTTTTTAAAACCTTTAAAACATTTGTCAATTTTTAAAGAAAGGTTATGTTGAAAATGTGTATGTTTTCAACTAGAGCTGGCTTGTTTTGACACCATATTTAAAATATTTTGCTAATAAATATCTAAAAAAAATTGTTTTTTATTATTAAGTTATTATTGTATCATTAAATGTATTAGATTATAATAAGGTTTTTGAGAGGGCAAATAAAAATCTTTTACATCTGGGCCATTTGGAAAAACTCCTTAGCGTTTAGCCCTGTATGAGTCTAAAATGTCATTCACAATGGTCTTAAGTCAAATTTAACTTGGTGAAACATGCAGAAACCCTCAAAACTCATACATTTCAAAGCTTTTTTATGATTTTTCTTTTTAGTATGCCAGTCCAAGCACATCTCCAAATTTTCATTGCCAATTTTAGCCTATTGTAATCATTTATTTTGGTTTAATTTGTCATTTCCACAACCAGCGTAGAGCCCTGGGGACAGAAGAGGGGCTGGCTTGACCTCCCCCTGACCCATGAATTAATTTAGTCGAATAATTTGCATGCTGGAAGAAGTTTATTAAAACCCCCTTCTTTCACCCGTTCCTGTCAACAATAAATATGGCACTACGTTGTCTAATGACTGTTTTACTTATATTTTTGTAGTCACTGAGTAACAAATCAGTAAACCTGCAACCTGTTTTTTTTTGTTAACAAAAAATTAACAAAGCTAAATGTATACTGGTCACTTTATTGGGTACACCTTTAAAACTTCTCATAAATAACTACACAGCCAATCACATGGCAGCTACTCAATGCATTCAGGCATGTAGACGTGATCAAGACTGACTGCTGAAGTTCAAACCAAGCTTCAGAATGGGGAAGTGATTTAAGGAACTTTGAGTGTTGCATGCTTGTTGGTGCTAGACAGGCTAGCTGGTTTCAGAAACTGCTGATCTACTGGGCTTTTCACAAACAGCCATTTAGGTTTACAGAGAATGCTCTAAAAAAGAGAAAAGACAGTATCAAGTAAGCGGAATGCTTTATTGTTATAATTTGGGACTTGTGGAGCTGCGTGTCGATGGATTTGCTCCTCAGTGTTCGGACTTTCAGCAGTGAAAATTAAACCACACTGAATTGAACTAAATTGCATTTTAACTCTGAAAACTGGACTTACACTGTTTCAATTTACTAGAACTTCTATGTTAAGATGCTTTGACACCATCTACACTGTAAAAGCGCTATAGAAATAAAGATCAATTGAATTGAATTGTTGCCTGAGGTCAGAGAAGAATTGCTAGACTGGTTCAGCGGATGGAAATGCACCAGTATCTCAACTGAGGTCTGTTGAAGTGCATCTCTGTACACACAACGCATAAAAGCTTGAAGCAGCAGATGAGCACACCAGTGCCACTCAAAGCAGCTAAACTGCAAATTGAATCTACAACTCGCTCAAGCTCACCAACATTAGATGACAGAATACTGAAAACATGTTAACTGGTCTGGTAAGTCTTGATACCTGCTGCATCATTTGGATGGCTGGACAGGAATTTTGCAGAACCAACATGAAAGCATGGATTCATCCTGTCTTATATAAGAGGATCACGTTACTGGTGGTGTAATGGCATAAATCAGATGTTACTTCCGGACATTTGGCCCCTTAGTTCAGAGCATAATTGGCCACAGTCTATGTGAGTGTTGTTGCTGACCACGTCCCACTCTTTTTTGAATGAATAATTCAAGCTCAATTCAATTCATCTTTATTTCTGTAGCGCTTTTACAATGTATATTGTGTCAAAGCAGCTTAACATAGACGTTCTAGTAAATTGTGTCAGTCCAGTTTTCAGAGATGAAGTTCAGTTTAATTCAGTTCAGTGTGGTTTAAATTTCACTGCTGAAAGTCCAAACACTGAAGAGCAAATCCATCAATGCAAAGCTCCACAAGTCCCAAACCAAGCAAGCCAGTGGCTTCACCGGCATGGCAAACTTCACCATCATGTCAAACTGGTCTTTCCTGAACATGACAGTGAGTTCACAAAACTCAAAAAGCCTCCACTGTCAGAGAGCTCCTTATATGGGATATGTTATAATATGGGAAATTAAGGCAGTTCTGAATGTAAAACCGGGTCCTACTAGCATGCTGAACCTAATAAAGTTGTCAGTGAGTGCATTACTCAATGTTCTTACGCGTTTCTCAAAGGTCTCAAAGAATATATAAGGGGTAGGGGGTGGGGTTTCGTGCTGTCTTATCTTTGTTTTATCCCATCTGCAGAGGGGACAGAGAGGCCATCAAGAGAATAGCTTATGAGTTTGTAGAGACAAAGGCCAAAGAGGGAGTGATCTACGTTGAAGCCAGATACAGTCCTCATTTTCTGGCCAACAAGGGAGTGGAACCTCTACCTTGGGACCAAAAGCCGTATGTGCATCCAACTTGCCGTTTCATTGCATGCATTGTTTATTGTTCTTATGTTCCAATAATAACATTGGTTTACATTTGCTCTTGCACAATAACCCTGTTCTTGGCTTTGTCCTTGCATGTGCTCTCCTCTTCCTCCCAGAGGAGACATCACTCCTGATGATGTGGTGGATCTGGTGAACCAGGGATTTAAAGAGGGAGAACAGGCCTTCAAGACCAAAGCCAGGTCCATTCTGTGCTGCATGCGTCACATGCCAAGTAATGCAGTCCCACCTCTCCCTCACCCATGCCCTACCCAGTGTGCTGTGTGTTTGAGAGGCTACGCCTTACTGTCATCCTTCATTTAAAACCCATTAATCCACAGGCTTTCTCTGCTCCTGCCCAACGGTGTTAATCAGTTCTGCACTTGCACTTAGCTGCAATTGTTTTGTCCACATTTTAAATTCGGTCAAGATGGGCCGTTTGGAAATGCTGAAGTGAATTTGGAAGTAAATAGAGGCACAGTTTAAGTTATTTATTAAAACTGAGCAGATATTTAAGTGGAAGTGAAGCACTCTGTCAAGTTTACATCATTTTGTACATTGGTTTCCACTTTAATGAAATTATATTAAACAACTCGATTAAATGTAACCATTATAGAAGAAAAGGGCATGTTTTACTATAGTTTTTTAAGCTAGGGCATCACCATCTTATAATGTCGCTGTGTCTGGCGTCACGGGGTTGGTTCCATTCCCTCAGCTAAACAGATACAGTGGAAGTAATGAATGAAACTTAACTGAGACTAATTTAACACAATGCATGAAGTTGTGGGTGTGCATTGCAGAGCTGGTGCAAATACATGCATCAAAGTTGTGTCAAATATATAATGTAATATTTATAAATGTTTTCTATTTTTCTTTTTTTTTCTTTTTGTTTGATGCATCTTGGTCTACTTCCTCACACTGGTCCAGCACTGCCTGACAAGGGGATTACATTCAGTCTCATGTAGACTTCACGTTTCACTAAGCCACCTCTTTAAAGACATATTCTCATATCAAGTCGATCAACTCAATCTCTAAACATGTATGAAGGATGTAAAAACCTGCCATGTGAAAAAACGCTCCGATGTTTGAAAATAGGTGAGGGGCTGTTGTAGTAAAAAGTGAAAGTACCCGCCTCCAATACATTGGTACCAGACCATTTTGAAACCATGGTTCAAACTCAAGACAGGCAGTCAGGCAGCGCAATACAGAGAGTGAACCAAAGTGCATCAAATGATTGATAATTAAAAGGGAAAAAATAGAATATATATATATATATATATATATATATATATATATATATATATATATATATATATATATAAATAAATTATATTAGACACAGATCTGATGCTTGTATTTGCAGAAGCTCAGCGTCCACAACTTCACTCATTGTTTTAAAATAGGCTTTGCAGTCTCCATGTTCAGTCCATTACTTTCGCTGTATCTGTTCAGCAGAGGAAACGGAACCAACCCCGTGACGTCAGACACCTCGATATTCCAACATTGCGGCACCCTAGCTCTAAAATCTAAAGTAAAACATGTAATTTTCTTCTAAATTCATTAATTAAGTTTGTTATATATATTATCAATAAAGTGGAAATCAATTTACAAAATAATTTCAACTTGACCGAGTGCTTCACTTCCACTTTAAATGCACACTGTTGTTTAGATTTATGAGGTCTGTAATTTTTCTCAGTAGGACATAAATCAGTATTTTTTTTTCCACAAGGTGTGCACATTATATTAGCGGGCAATGTTACTATTTTTTACAATCCTAAAGTAGAATTTATCAATCTTTTTTGTCTAATGATTTTTTTGTACAGCTGGACTTTTTTGTTATGGTTGATTTCATTTAAATTATCAAATTGTAAAATAATAGTTCATTGTACTTCTTATATTTATTTATTTGATTTAATTATTTAAATAATATATACAGTTGAAGTCATAATTATTAGCCCTCCTGTTTATTTTTTTCCCTAATTTCTGTTTAACGGAGATATTTTTTTCAACATATTTCTAAACATAATAGTTTTAATAACTCATTTAACTCATTAATAACTAATAACTCATTTCTTATTTTATCTTTGCCATGATGACAGTAAACAATATTTGACTAGATATTTTTCAAGACACTTCTATACAGCTTAAAGTGACATTTAAAGGCTTAATTAGGTTAATTAGGTTAACTAGGCAAGTTATTGTATAACGATGGTTTGTTCTGTAGACTATCGGAAAAAAAATATAGCTTAAAGGGGCTAATAATTTTGACATTAAATTGGTTTTTAAAAAATTTAAAAATTGCTTTTATTCTAGCCGAAATAAAACAAATAAGACTTTCTCCAGAAGAAAAAATATGATCGAACATACTGTGAAAATTACCTTGCTCTATTAAACATCATTTGGGAAATATTTAATAAAGAAAAAATAAATAAATAAAAATCAAAAGGGGGACTAATAATTCTGACTTCAACTAATATTTATATATATATATATATATATCTATATATATATATATATATATATATATATATATATATATATATATATATATATATATATATATATATATATATATATATTGGAAGAACATTTCAGATGGCACTTGGAGGTTTTTGCATCCGAACTATGTGTGTATATATACATAAACTATGAAAAAAAATTGGGAGGCTACTTTAAAATCCTCACTTTCTCTTGATATATTGGACTTTACCATACTTATTAAGTATGGGCTTGAGTAAAATGTTAATATTTGTCTTATTCTATAATGGTCTGGCAACATTTCTTATAATCTTAAAATAACGATATGTTCAGTTTATGGTATTGGTGGAATCAGCTCATATGCAGCCTTCATCATAAAAGAAATGATAATACACCCAAATTACTGGCTGTTATCAATGACTGTTGTGCTTATTTTTGCTGTAGATTGGTCTATGGAGGTGGTGGAGCTGTGTAAGAAGTATCATAAAGATGGAGTTGTGGCCATAGACTTAGCGGGAGATGAATCCATGAACTGCGAGTCATACCCAGGACACAAGAAAGCATTTGAGGTAACAAACCACACATTCTTCATATGAGCTGCATTCGCGAAATGCTTTCAGCATGGAAAAACATCTGCAGATTCATTTTTCTCAATCGATAATCTGCTCATCTTTATTAGCCCTGTTATGTAACTGCCTGCACGCGATTTGCTGAATTTGAAAGAACATGACTGATAGTTGTACGTCTTATCAACAAATAGTTTTGACCCTGACTTCCTGATCGTATAAATACCATATGTGTTACAAAAGATTTATATGGATTCTACTGATCCAAGAATTCTTCAGTGATGATGGTTTTTACAAAAACATTAAGCAACACAATTTTTCTTGAGGCGCAAAATAGCGTTTTAGAATAATATCTGAAGGATTATGATACAAGAAAGACTGAAGATGCTGAAAATTCAGCTTTGCCATTACAGGAGTTATATTATACTATATATTTATTCATTACAGAATCCATATTATATTTTAAAATGACACACATTATTCACAATATCACAATTTCTCTGCTTTTAATCAAATAAAAGCAGTCTTTGTGTGCAGAAATGATTTTTCTAAATCTGCTCATTTAAAAAGTAGTGTAAATCATTTTGAAATGCAATATAATATACAGTTGAAGTCAGGATTACTAGTCCCCGTTTATTTTTTACTCCAATTTTTGTTTAACGGAGAGAAGATTTTTCTCAACACATTTCTAAACATAAGTTAATAACTCATTTCTTTTTTATAAAGATTTATTTATCAGATTTTTATGACAGTTAACAAACAAAAGTAACAGAGAAAATAACAGTACAAATAGAAAAAGCAAATAATAAAAATATAACAGTACAAAATTGATTAAAAGAATAAAAATAAACCACACTATAATCCTCAGTGTACAACTAACAGAATATAATGTGCATAAACGATATATGATGTGCATTCATTTTACAATTTAAGCATATAAACAGGTCAGTACCAAAAGTTGAGTTTGGCAGCATGGTGTAATAGGTAAAATAAATAATGATAATAAAAGAAAAAAAGAAATTAAAAGAGAGAGAAAAGGGAAAATATATTAAACTGAAATGGCTGGGGGGGGGGGGGGGGGATAGGGGGGGTGGAGTGTTCTTCAAACTTGTGGTTTATGTCAAGAAGAGTTGTATACTGTTGTTATTTTAACACTAGTATTCATCTGGAAGGTATAATAACTCATTTCTAATAACTGATTTCTTTTATCTTTGCCATGATGACAGTAAATAATATTTGACTAGATACTTTAAGACACTTCTCTACAGCTTAAAGTGACATTTAAAGGCTTAACTAGGTTAATTAGGTTAACTAGGCAGGTTAGGGTAATTAGGCAAGTTATTGTATAACGATGGTTTGTTCTGTAGACTATCGAAAAAAATGCTTAAAGGGGCTAATAATTTTGACCTTAAAATGGCTATTAAAAAATGTAAAACTGCTTTTATTCTAGCTGAAATAAAACAAATAAGACTTTCTTCAGAAGAAAAAATATTATCAGACATACTGTGAAAATTTCCTTGCTCTGTTAAACATCATTTGGGAAATATTTAAAAAAGAAAAGAAAATTCAAAAGGGGGCTAATAATTCTGACTTTAACTGTAGTTAGTTAAAATGTAAAGCCATTTGTTTTTAAGTCTCAAAACATAGTAAAACTACTACTTTGTATTAAAAACTCTAAGATATTTAACCGTAACCGTTATAGATTTGGAAACGTTTGTACGATCCAAAAATTTGATGACACTGAAACATCTGCTGGTACCATTAGTGTGCTTAGAGCACGAGCCAAGATGTTCAGGAAACAAAACACATTTCTTATCCCATGGTCTAAACCAAAGCTTACAAAGCTGTTTCTTTTGTTCAGTGAGGCGGACATAATACTGTACACATCACAGATGCTGCAGTGCTGTGTCTGGAAAATACATGGTGCAGAAAAGCAGATGTTGCTTATACTTTCAACTGACAGAGTTTTGTTTTTGACAGGAAGCCGTCAGAAGTAACGTGCACAGAACAGTTCATGCAGGAGAAGTGGGTCCTGCCAGTGTTGTGAGAGAGGTATGAGCATCTTCTTTTACACCGCATTTGCTTTCAGCACCAACACACTAACCACTTCTCACAGAAACATAATGAGCCTGTTTACATGCACACTAAAAAAGGATAACTCAAAAAAACTAGTAATCAATATAGCCTGTTGTCCGTGTTTACATCCATCCATCCAGCAATGCAAGTAAAAATAGATTGTTTTTTTAAATATACTGTGATATGGTATTATATAATTATAATAAAAAGGTTGGTAACAAATTACAATAAGATTATATCAGTTTAGTACGTCAATTATATGTCTTTATTTGATGCATGTCATGTTTAATAAATCATGGACCCTTTTCACAAGCCTCTTACTTTTAACAGTCATCAGTATCTTAAACCTCAAACCCTTGAAAGTTTTTAATATTTAGATTTTTTTTAATGTATTTATGTATGTATTATATCATCTTTGCTTCAGATTACAAAAAATGAATTACCGCTTGCGCAAGCCATTTCTAATGCAGCGTCTATGGGGCTAAGAGTAAATTTAATGTTATTCTCTCCTCTGGTTGCTCACACAATTTTTGAATTTTTTCTGAAAGTCTCGTTAACACCATCATGGAGTTTTCTGTTATTAGAGCAAAAAAGATTGTAAAAAAAATTGTTATACTCTCCCAGCTTTGTTGTACTCTCCTAGCTTAGTTTACTCAACTATGACGACTTCCGCTACTGTAAAAAGGGTCTATGGGAAGCACAAAAGGGGAATTGCTACATGTCAAAACATGCCATGAAACTTTTCTTAGTATCATTTTTCAAGATTTGATTCATTATTTTGATTGTTACACCCCTGATAGCACTAATACATCACATATATCAGCTTGATGTTTGTTTTTACATCTGGAAGACATGTTTTTTAGACCGTTTGCATATCTGCAACACATGAACATGAGACGTCTCCTGTTGGAATCTTAAATAGATGTTTATTACATATCTTTAAGACATTTATGATTTAAAATGTTTGTAAAATAATCTTATTATGATATTTTTAAGATCTTTATACACAGCAGATGTTTTCCAGACTCAATGTTTTCTGCTTTCTAAGATATGTCTTACAGATGTTAGTGTGCTATCTATCTAAGACTTATACTTCTGCTGCATGAGATAAGAACCCCACCAAGCTATTTTGTATTTAATAGACATCCAAACATAGACATCCTGGCTAAAACATGGCTAAATTTGGGTTGTCACTGATAATCCAGTAGATCGAAAATAGACTACAGTCATCAAATAGACAGACATAATCATTCATTCCTCTCTATTTGACAACTTGCCTATTTTTAAGCCATGGTCACACTGCACTTTTCTCCCCATAGACTTCCACTCATACGCATGCGAATGCTTCGGAGAGGAAACGCAAGCTCATGTGACAAGCTTCGTAGCTGCGTTGGAAAGTTCAAGCTTAGTATACTCTGTCTTTCGCATCATGTAACTGCATGAGACAAATCAAAGATCAAAACAATTTAAAATATGGACCAATCGCTTGCTTTTTTAAATGTCTAATTATATTGTTTAATCCCGCCCCTTTTCACAGCGCCATACAACAGACTTTCACATGCTCAAACTCTAGTGTGACCATGCCATTACACGTCTATTAGATTTTCACTATCAGCCAAAATTTAGTCTTGTATTAGCCAAGACGCCCATGTTCAGATGTCTATTAGATGTCTTTTTAATATGAAAAGTGTGTCATGACATTTTTTAATTTATGGCACACCTCCGTTATTGTGATATGTTTTCTGCACCTGGACATATATCACACTTGTGCACTAGTAAACTGACAGAAAGCAGGCTAATGCATTTACAGCACATGCTAGGTGAATTTGAAGTAAGGGGGAAAAAAATCTATGTGTGGCCATTGTTTCATACTTAAGCCATTTATGACCTTATTCTGATAAAGGAAAATTGGTCAATGCTTTTACATGACCACATGAAGCATAATCGGTTAATAATGCATGTTATTTGGAAGCCTTGGAGTACATGTAATGCGTTCAATGTTTTCCTGTTGTGCAATAGTGCCGAGGCTGTTTTTAACTATGAACTTCTGTCTGTGAAGCACATTTCCTTTCTCAAGCATGAAATCATATTAGAGATATTTCTGAAAACAGAACAACTGCGCAGCTCTTTTTCAAAAATGTCATGCCACACAAAACCCCCCTAACTCTGAGCCAACTCTTTCCATAATGCTCATGTTCTTTGTAGGCTGTTGAAGTTCTGAAAGCTGAACGCATTGGGCATGGATACCACACACTTGAAGATCAAAATCTCTACAAACAACTGCTCCAACAAAACATGCATTTTGAGGTAAGAATAGATAGCTTTCTAGATATATACTTCAAGATAGATGCACACACAGGCACAGAAAAATGTATGGTAAATCATTAGTCAGATGGTATTATCATGCATGGCTTTTACAGTGTGCTGTAGATTTGCATGTCGCACTGGTCAAAGTGCTTATTTACAATAATGGGATGATATTAGGGTCAATAACAAAGGTACATCAGCAAACTACGATGATAAAGCGTCTTTCAAAAATATGTAATCACTTAACTGAGGCTTGTCGTTTTTATTTTCAGCCTTGTATACCAAGTGTTAAGTGTTTTCAATTTGTTCATTTTTGTTTGGTCTGGTCATATTTCCTTCAAATTTCATGTCATCAAGATAATGTTTTGCAGACAGTGGCAACTGCTCAATATAATAAATGTTTTCAGTTTTAGTGATTGAACATTTTTGTTTTAAATATAGATGGAAAATCATCGGAAGTTTAAAGAATGATTTACTCAAACAAATATACACTCACCGGCCACTTTATTAGGTACACCTTACTGGTACCGGTTTGGACCCACTTTTGCCTTCAGAACTGCCTTAATACTTCGTGGCATAGATTCAACAAGGTACTGGAAATAATCCTGAGAGATTTTGCTCCATATTGACAAGATAGCATCATGCAGTTGCTGCAGAATTGTCGGCTGCACATCCACAATGCGAATCTCCCGTTCCACCACATCCCAAAGGTGCTCAATTGGATTGAGTTCTGGTGACTGTGGAGGCCATTTGAGTACAGTGAACTGTTGTCTTATTGTCATGTTCAAGAAACCAGTCTGAGATGATTCACGCTTTATGACATGGTGCATTATCCTGCTGGAAGTAGGCATCAGAAGAGAACATGCTCAGCAACAATACTCAGGTAGGCTGTGGCATGGACTCGATGCTTAAGTGGTACTAATGAGCCCAAAGTGTGTCAAGAAAATATCCCCCATACCATTACACCACCACCACTAGCCTGAACCGTTGATACAAGGCAGGATGGATCCATGCTTTCATGTTGATGCCAAATTCTGACTCTACCTTCCAAATATGGCGCAGTAGAAATCAAGACTTAACAGACCACCCGGCAACATTTTTCTACGTTGAACTGCAGCAGATCATCTAGACCATGTCTACATGCCTAAATGCATTGCTGTCATACGATTGGCTAATTAGAAATTTGCGTTAACGAGCAGTTGGACAGGTGTACCTAATAAAGTAGCCGGTAAATGTAAAATACAAATAGAGAATTCCCTAAACATCTCTATATATTTAATGTGTGTGTGTGTATATAAGCACACACATAAATTGCAGTTTGATGTTTGTCATCTTTGAAAATATTTGTGACAGATAACCAAAGTTTTTTTGCATACATCATGAGCACTTACCCTCCTGATATCTCTCTTATATAACAGTTCATTAGCTCATTAGCTGTTTACTCCATGACCTGAACATGGTGTGTGTGTGTGTGTGTGTGTGTGTGTGTGTGTGTTTTGTTATGTTGGGGCCTGATGTCCTGAAATGTAAACTCACACTGCCCTCTGGTGGACACTATTTAAACATCCATGTTTATAAATGTGTCACTGAACAGTCTCAGTGTACTAATATTTATATTATCTTAGCCAGAATATTGATGAGGTGTTTAAATGGGTTGAATAAACCACACAATGTTGCAGTGTCAGTACAGTGTTCCTGATGGTGTGTGTCGTCTTGTTTTAGATGTGTCCAGTTTCTAGCAGACTGACAGGAGCCTGTGAGCCAGACTTCACTAAACACCCTCTCATCACGTGAGAATATTCTTTACAATTTACTTCACCATTTTGTTATTGTTATATGGTATTCCAATTTTCTATTAACATCAGGCCACATTGGCTATTAAATGAATGTCAACAAATAGCCAAAATAGTAAAAATAAAAGAAAATATATAGGCAACTTCCTTAAGTCTGTCTTAACTTCTGTTAGACATTTCATAGTTCTTGCCATCTGATCCATTCCTGAAGCACATAGCAAGTGCAGATGATCATTTTTTACTCAAAAGTATGGCACATACATATAATATATAAATAGATGAGTTAATACTGCACCTACCACTGAGTTGTCATCATTCTAACCACCCTTTAAACTGCAGGTAAAGCTATATGTTTAGCATTTGCAAAGTAGAAAATGGGTTTTGATCAGTACTAACAAATGAAGAAAACTTCCTCAAACACATGCAAATACAGAAATGCACTGCAAATAGCACAGACCACAATGAAAATGCAAAGTATATGACCCCTCAAAGTGGCGAACTCAGCTGTATCCTTTTAGTCAGGGGCATGGTCAGATGTCTGAGAGGTAAGTGTTTTGTTTATCTCCAAAAACACTGCAGACTCTAAACAGGAAGCAGTCAAGTATTTGCATGTGTTGTGAGAATTTGCGTGTGTACATGTTGTAAATTGATGATGTTTTCTCAGTATGTTGGGCGGTTTGTATTTGCAGTCATTTGAGCTCTCTCAGCCACCATACCTTTTGCGGGGTGTTAACGTGGTACAACTCGATGCTTTGCACTTCACAAGCAATCAGATGCCTTCTATTCCTGTGCCTAAAAATAAATAAATAATAAAAAAATATATCACAGCATGCAATACATAAGAGTCAGTTCAGTGTTTCAGAGGAAACATTACAAATGGTAACAGAAATGAACAACCTATTATTCTTCCCTTTGAAAATTCCATTCAGGAAAACCACAGCAATGTAATAGGGTTTTTCATACTATGGCCATACCTGCCAACACACCCGTTTTTCCCGGGAGTCTCCCGTATTTCAGACCCATCTCCCGTTATGTTCTGTCTCCTGGAATTTAACCCCCCTCCTGCTTGTGAAACCTGGTGCATAACCAACCCCCTTATCCCCCCTCCCTCCACTTTTCGTAATTTGCAGCATGCCACTCTCTGCATGACACCTTCACATCCCTAAACCTCCTTCTCTGCCTCATCCGCTAACCAGAGTCAAATGTTGGCATGTATGACTATGGCCTTAATGCAGGGTGTCTGCAGGGTCTTAAAAGGCCTTCAATTTCAAAAACAAAATTTTAGGCCTTAAAAGTCTTAAAATTAAATTTAATGTCTTAAATTCACTGAAATATTGTCTTGCAAGTCTTAAATCATTTTAAACAGGTCTTAATTTTTCTTTGTTCATGTAAAGCTACTCAATCAATTCAACGCAGAGCAAAACTATAACTAATGTTATAAGAGTCTGTAATCCATACATTTAGTTTTTAAAGAGTTATGCTGAAAAATATTTCTGTATACAACAAGGGACTGCTTGTTTTGACACAATATTTAAATATTGAAATAGCTAATTAGAATTAGTTGTTGGGGCAAGTAAATCCTTAGCATTTAGCTCTAAATAAGCCTGAAACATCATTCTTCATCGTCTTAAATGTAACTTTGTGAAGCCTGCAGAAACCTTGTTATATTGCATTCAGGCTTTATTGTAATTACGAGGTGACAACATGTAGGCCTGTCACCATAAATAATTTGGTCTCACTTTATATTAAGTGGCCTTAACTACATGTACTTACATTTAAAAGTAAATACAATGTGTTAACAGTACTGTGTTCATAATGTACTGCAGAACACTTCAGGTGTTATTGAGGTTAAGGTAAGCAGATGGATAGGTCAGGGTTTCTGCAGGTTTTACCAAGTTAAGTTTAAGACATTTTTAAGACCATTATGAATGAAATTATAGACTCATACAGGGCTAAACGCTAAATTGAATACATTTAATAATACAATAATAATAAATTTTGTTTGAATATTTTCTATTAATTTTTAAATCTATCCATTTACAAACCCTATAACCCTTACTAAGAATAGAACAAAACATAGCTGTCAATTACTTCAGTCTACAATAATAATAATAATTTATTAATAAAAATATATAGGTCAGGTCAGTATCCTCAGTAGTAAATAAATGGAGGACCTTTAAACAAATGTTACTGAAGCAAAAGTAATTAAATGCTCTTTTTAAATGAAAAGTTTTAAAAAATGTATTGAGATGGATTGTTGTTGATTATATGGGTGTTAATGGCCAGATTGAGTAGTTATACATGAACAAAGGAAAATTAAGACCTGTTTAAAATGATTTAAGACCCACAACACAATATTTCAGTCAATTTAAGACTTTCTAAGACTACATTTTGCTTTTAAGATTTAAGACATTAAGACTTTAAGACCCTGCAGATACCATGGTAGGCTTAGGGATGCGTTAAGGTTTAAGGGATAGGTCAACAGCACAATAATAAATGTATTTACAGAAATTAATTACAATGTAATTATATGCATGTATTTAAGCAAGCATACAGTATGTACAATGTAAAACATGCATTTACACAATAATTGCATTGTAACAAGTGATTCATTTCAGTGTAAGTACACTCAAGTTAAAGCCACTTAATATAAAGTGGGATAAAAACTTTTGCTGTGTAATAGTCACAGAAATGATTGTGATAATTGATATTATAATTTTTATTAACGTTATGTCACTGTTTATATAATTATTATGCCACACAATAATGCAAATAGGCATAAACACTTTTAAGGGACAAAACTTTTCATTCTTAAGGTTATTTAGATTCTGTAATTTGATGTTAAAAAAGGTAAATGTCCCAAAATAAACTCGCACACCAGTGAAGCAGAATGTAAAATAGTTTTTCACATTTTCTTGACAACTACTGACAGGATTGTGCCACACATATTCACCAATATAGTCGAATATCTGAAAATGATGTGAACAAATACCAATATGTGAAAATTGACCTTTTCTTAACAATAAGCATCGTTTCTAAAAGAGTTTCCTGACACCCTCAACAGAGATTAGATGAGATGACAGAGGCTGCACAATCAGCTCAAATGCCTCTTGTTCATTTTTATGTAAACATTAGTCATGTCCATGTATTATGTGATAAACTGATGATGCCGGGAAACTGTTCATGTTTTCAGAATCATGATTTTCTATGGCAGTGCTATCAACACTATAAACATGGCTCCAAAATAAATCTGGGATGGTCATGTGGGACAGCGGCCACAGTTTAGCTCATTAGTAGCTCTCGGAAAATTCCCAATTAACAAGTAGTAATTAGGAGTTCTATGAAGATGAGAGCACCTTTCTGTAATTAGAGTCCTACAATTACGATAGCTTTAAACATTTCACACTGAGTTAGATTTATACTGATTTGAGTTCAACAAGATTTAAGAACCGCACAAAAGGTTAGGAACCATTTGAGGGAGAGTAAATTTGAATTTTGGGGGGTGAACTATCCTTCTAATGCTGCTTTTTACCTTTGGAGTGAAGCCCAGCTCTGGATATTTAACAAATGTTACAGCAAGATCACAGGCCACCTTTTATCCAGGATTTATAAAACACCCACAGTTAACTATTTAAAGTATGAAAAGCCCTATTGTGTGTTACAGATTCAAGAAGGACAAAGCAAACTACTCCTTGAACACAGATGACCCAACCATCTTCAACTCCACCTTGAATTCAGACTATGAGGTGGTGCAGAAGTGCATGGACTTCACTGAAGAGGAGTTCAAGAGACTGGTAATCAAAATTGAACAATAGAATTTAAAGTGGCTTCTGAACTTATAGTTACTATCCTGGCAGAAATGAATGAAACCAAGAAAATGACCCAAGTGGAAAGTTTAGTTCTGGTATCAGAGTTCCTATAACGAACAAGTGCGAAAGCCCCTCAAGATGCCCCTCATGTCTTGGCTAAAATAATGGAGTTCTCCTGTCTGTTTTGGTTCCCACAGAATATAAATGCAGCTAAGTCCTGCTTCCTTCCTGAAAAGGAGAGGGAGACGCTTCTGAATCAACTCTATGAGGCCTACGGCATGCGGAAAAGCACCAGCTTTTGAAAACAGCTCTGTTGACAACAAATATGCAGCGAACAAAGCCTTTCAGGACATTTGCCTTTTCACAAGTGAATGTGGGTCCTGATTCCTTAAAACCTGAAAAACTCATGCACACATTTTCCCCCCCATAAAGGCAATAAATCCATCACTCCGACACAAATACAACTTTAGAAGTAAACATGACATTCATCAAAATATTACATCATTTATATTTCATTAACCACATTTATAGCATAATGGTTTCCGCCAAATGCTGCTGCCTTTCTATGAATATTTACACTCAAATAATGCAATTTCTGTAGCATGAACATCATGTATTTTGTTTTTATTGCATATTTACTCAAGTTTAAGACAATATGCTTTACACTCTTCTCATTATATGCACAGTATATCATTGGAATATAAAGAAAATGTCTTATACATGCTAAGCTGCATATCATAAAATTAAAGGGATAGTTTAACCAAAAAATGAAAATGTACTCACTTTTACTGCCCCTCAAGTGGTTCCCTCATGAGTTTCTTTCTTGTTGATCACAAAAAAGATATTTTGACGAAAGCTGAAAACCTGTAACCATCGACTTCCATAGTAGGAAAAACAAATACTGTGGAAGTCAATGGTTACAGGTTTCCAGCATTTTTAAAAATATCTTCTTTTGTGAAACTCAAAGATTTGAAACAAGTGTGAGTAAATGATGACAACTTTCATTTTCGGATGAACAATCCCTTTAAGTAGTACCTAAGCTGAATTACAGTGGTGAGTGAGAATGCGTGAATTCAATATATTAAACCAGAAAATGTCTGGTGCTTATTTGATGTATATGCATTATAGGAGCTTATGGATGGCAGTTTATGATAATGACTAATAACCATGTTCTTATGTTACCAAGTGTGATGACGAAATGCTGTGCAAAATCCCTCAACATTGTGTCATTCCTTTGATCTAACACCAGAGGGCGTTTACCAAAAGTGGATTAATACAACTCAGGTTTAGAGTTTAAGCTGCCTATTGAAGAATAATTGTCAGGTTTTACTTTTCTATTGTATTACGTGAACCGCGTGCTTTGTGAAGGAATGGACTAAAGGTTTGTCACTGTAAAAAAAATGGAATAAATAAAGAAAACCATGTATCAATACAAATAAATTTACACCTGAATATTTGTGTGATTCTTGGTCTTTATATGACAATAATAATGTTTTAACAAGGAGTTGTAAATGTGGGGAAGCAGCTTATATGTTTTTATATACGAAGTACAAATGAATGTGCAAAATATAATGCTGCTATGTGCACATATCACATAAACTACCTGACAAAAGTCTTGTTGTCAATGCCAGTTTGTAAGAGTAACAAATAATAACTTGACTTCTTGTTGATCATTTGTAAAAGTGTCAGAAGGGGCTTCTTCCGATTCATCTGTTGAACTGCATTCCCATCATCACAAATACTGCAGAAGACCTATTGGTACCCACATGGACCCAAGATTCCTACAGATATCAGTCAAGTTTGGTGAAGGAAAAATCATGGTTTGGGATTACATTCAGTATGGGGTTGTTTGAGAGATCTGCAGAGTAGATGGCAACATCAACAGCCTGAGGTTTTAAGACATTTGTGCTGCGCATTACATTACAAACCACATGAGAGGGTAAATTCTTCAGCAGGATAGCGCTCCTCATACTTCAGCCTCCACATCAAAGTTGCAGATCGTCTGGATGCAGTCGTCCAAACATCTCTGCAATGACTCAAATAACTTGTCACTTAACAGTATATTTTATACTGTACATTATTTCTGTTAAGTGACAAGACTTATCTAATCAAGGTCAGACCTTACTGTCCTAATGAAATCATTAAAAATCAAGGCATGATCATATTTTATTTTGTTAAAATAAGCATAATCAAGAGGTCTTTGCCTTTTATATAAGCCACTTCTGGCACCAAATGATGAAGTAGAAGTCAAGTTATTATTTGTTGTTCCTAAGTTTGTTGTCAGGTAGTGTACATTTTAAAGCGCAATATAGTGCACTGCACTGTCAATGAAATTGACAGGTTTATTATCAATTTAATAATAAATATTATACCTCATTAACTAGTAAACACATTTAAACTGGAATGTTAGAACTGTGGCTCAGTGCAAATCATCATCAGTCACTCAGCTTGTGCTTTTAATAATGTTACTTTTTTTCCAAGCTCAGAGTAAACTATATATTGGCGGTTTCAGTACGGCAACAAATGTCAGGTTAAACGGCATTCAAAATCACGCTGGTAAAATTGAACAATAAAGGTGCTGTATGTAAGTTTTTGATTCTTCTAAAGCATAAAAATACCATAATAAGTTTACAGATAATAAAAAAGCATGCTAAGTAAACACATGTTTTTCTGAAAAACAATGCTGAAGTCAGATATTCTGCATTGAAAATGTCTGTTATGTGCCAGAACGTCTGTCTTTGTTTTGGTTCTTTTAACCCACCTAATGCCTATAATGCCTAATAACGCTTAGCCTATTATATTTCAGCACCCCGGGTTGCCTTGTTGGAAAACAGCGTATTTCATTCATCAGTCAGAAAGGCTCTCTAAGCATGCGCTTGTGCCCGAAATGCGACCTCTGGTGGACAGTAGCAGACTCCGAAATGAGTCGCAGATTCAGAGTTCCACATGAGGTTATTAAATAGCAAATAATATAAATATTATGAATGTAAACATTAGGTGAGCAGCCGTAACCCTGTGTCCTAACAGCACACTTCGTGACAAGATTTTTGTAATAAGAAATTTGGCTGTTTGCACCAGACGCAATACGACAGAAATTTAAATACAGCCATTCAGAAGCACAAAATAGTGCACTTACTGCACTCCAATGGTATGGTAAGGTTTACGATCTAATTAATACATAACAAACCTCTTTAACATTATTAAATATACATGCTAAATCACTGATATGTGTTGATTTTGAGTTTTTTTAAAGTTCAATTTCAAACGGTTTATTTTATTTTCAAGATCTGAGGTGAACTATCTGCTGCTGCTTTCAGTAGTATGGCAATAAATGGCATGTAAAATGGCATTCAAACTCACATTATTAGCATTTAACACTGCATAAAGCACATGAGGTGTACCTGAGGTGATCATTCAGTTTCTGTTGTTTAGCTGCAAGAAATAGAAGCTGTTTCTAATATAACAATTCGAGGAGTTGGTTAGAACAAAAACTCCTTTTAATGTGGAAAATTTGTCTTTTATTATGTGGCGTTGCTTTTATATAGAACACAACCTAAATCAGCCATTAGGCTCGGTAGTCAAACTCGCTCCAGTTGACCCCCAAACATGCGCTTGTGTGTGTTTTTTGATCCAGGAGTGCAATACCTAGTTCAACCACTGGGTGTCAAACTTGCATACTGCACCTTTAATAAAACACATAATCAGCATCTGAGGTGTCTCGGATTACTTGTAAAAAAAAAACATACCTTTTATTCCACGTCGCAGTCGAGTTTCAGGTAGGTAGGACATGATGGGAAGTATCCATCCATTAGCAATGACTGAATGTTTACGGTGTACTCAAGCACAATGAATGTAGACCCTGGAAGCAACATAATGTCATTCCTGTTTATTTTGAGGTACTTTACATTTATAGTCACAATATAAATGCAATGTGTTTCAACAAGTGTTTCTGAGAGTTTGACAAATAAACACACAAAACAGTGCCAGGAGCAGAAAGCGGTAACTCAAGATACTACATAAATATCGTTAATTATGTTACACTTGTTTTACAGTATATAATGAAGTATAGAAAGAAATCTCTTCTGACCTCAGGCAATATTTGGGAATTCTGTTCTACAACCAGACCTCCTTCAACTGTAGTGGTCATTGTTTTAAAAAAAATTATATTTATAATAATAATAATAGTAATTCCATGTCATAGGCTGTAACAAAAAGGCTATATTTGGTACTTTATAGTATACAGTAGCTCTGAGTGTTTCTTTAACAGTAACTCAAGATTGGACTGTTTAGTTTACATTTAGGATGGAAAGATATCAAAACGCCTGTGCTTCTGTTGGACTTCTGTTAGAAAAAAACAATCTTCCCTCACTCAGCGCTGTGAATGAATTCAGTCCTAGACCGATTCGTCCTATTTAGTGGTGTTTGTGAAGGCAGTGTCTTCTTCTCCATCTGTCTCTTAGGCACTCAACAGCATGCAATGGGTGGACGTCCACCTTAATGGCAGTCTATGAGAGGAGCTCTTCATTGCTGCCCGATGAGCAAAGATGAGGAGAATTTCAATGAGAAAAAGGAGAGAAGTCCCCAGCTTTTCTCTCTCCTCGGGGTCATTCTTGATTTGTTTTTTATGACGGTCCCTCTGTCCCCTGTTTGTCCTGGCTCCCAGATGCTTCTGCCTCTGGGGCTGGAGATCCAGAAGCATCTCCCTCTGCAAGACACACATATGATCAACCTTACAGCCATGACAATATATGTGGGTAGCTGACAAACAGGGTTGGGCAAAGATACATTGAAATGTATTTTAAAATAAAATACCAAATATAATAAAATACAGTCTTTTGTATTTTAAAAATATTACAAAATCCCATTAAACTGAATGTTCAATACTCAAATATAAAAACATGATTTTTAAAATAACTTTAACAAATTCTTATCTATTTTTTGCAAATTAACTCTTCATATACAGTATTCTGCTCCTGCTGTGTAACCTGTTTTTTATTTAGATTATTAAATATGCGTTTCATTTGTTGTGTCACTCTGACATCTTTAGGCATACAGATTTCCTCTTCATTAACTATACATTGCAACTATATCTGCTGTTCAACTGCTGCCATTTAAAACAGCCAAAGAAGTAGGAATTGTAGGACTTATTTTTATGTTGCTTGTTTAAAAAAAAAAAATCATCAGCTATCCATCCAAATGACTACTATTTGAACAGTATACTCTTTCTCCAAATATTTTATTTTTTTTCTCAGTTATTTTTAAATGGTAGAGTTAATAATGTCCAAAGCACCAATCAGATGGTGCATCTATATGATGTCCTCATGTAGACTTACAAAGTATTTTAGTATTTAAAAAATACAGCAATACAAGACATATTTTGATACAAAATATTTCCACTAACTCCATCAAATACAAATTACAAAATACTATTTTGCATTTAAAATACGTTTTTGAAATACATGCCCATCCCTGCTGACAAATAGGCAGTAAAAAATTTGTTTTTTCCACACACGCACGCACACATACACACAATTCTTAAAGAAAAATATTTTAATGTAGTTTGAAGTTCGATCTTTGAGAAATTGTAAGGGGTCACTAACTTTATTAATTCTTTAGCCGGTTTTTTTTTTTTTATGTTTTATTGAACTGTACCGTAAAAAATGTGAAATGGTGGGACAGCAAAAATGAAGTAAACCTCCTCTTAATATAAAATATTGTGAGCACGATTTATCGTCATTGTTGGACACTTATCTTCATATAGTGCTATTCGACTTGATTTATTTTATTGGACTTATATAGACTTGTGCTATTTTGACTATGAAATATTGAATAATTATTTGTCAGACATTTTCAATAAATAGGGGTGTCACACCAACGGACACATTTTTTTATTTTATTTTACAGTGGCTCCAAAAACGTTAAACGTGTAAACATTTTGTGGCTTTAGTCACATGATCTTGAATGCTGTTCTTCAAGTAATGAAAGTCTTCTATGGCATTGTCAATTTAAAATGAGCATATAGAGTCACACCAGAGGACATGGTTTTCAGTGACGAAATGTATTACGTTTTTATATTTTAAAAAATATATGTATGAAAAAGATTGCCAATTACCAAAATAGCCACTTGTAAAAGTAGGCCTGAAGTATTAATGAATAATTTTGAGTTTTGGCTCAAAAATTTTTTAAAAGCTTCTATTATGGGTTTTTGAAAATTACCATCCATACAGTGTGTAACACAGCTCAAGCTGAATGAAAACATCCAGCTGAGGTTTAAATCTGAAAGTATATCATGTTTAAAACTATTGATTCTATTTAGTCGACTCAGACTCAAATGAATGATGATTCGCCCTTTGTTTGGATCTTTTGCCTGCACGCATTAACATCGATACGTGACATCGCCAAATATGAAGTGCCGGATCCAGTAAAACGTGATTGTGCCTTTCCCTTAAGACTAGCGAAGTGTGAGTGATCACGGGATCTTCTTCCTTCAGATCCTATAAGTGTTTCTCCTTCCTACAGAACGTGAAGTGTAATTAAAATGCTTGCCTCGTTTTCTGTAGTTTGCAAAATATTTATTCAATTGTGTGTTGTAACTTGTAATCACTCCGCAAGACTTGTAATCACTTATCTATTGTAGATCAGTGCTTGTACTGTATCTCTCAGGTTAAATCTTTTTAAGGCTGTTCACATATTGCGTCCAAAAGCACAATGAAAACATGATGCGTGCTTCTTCCTTTACCGATTTAAATGCGTTTTGTGCTCGCAATCTCCTGCTGTTTGTTGCTATGGTCACCATCAGCTGTTCCTACAAACGCGCTGCGCAGTCAATTTTCAAAATAGTTTAACTTTTGCCACTGTGTGCATTAATACTATATGTGTGTCAGTGTTATCACTCGAGGTTGTGGTTAAGAATAGAGGAATATTCTAGTGTTTAAATGCATAGCTTCAATGCATTCTCTGCATTGGACTCACACATATACTCTGTGCTTCGAGTACTTTATAACCGTGCTGGGAATTTCTCTCCGTCTCGTGCTGAATGCAGTTGACCAATCACAACAATAAGCGCAGATTAACCTCGCGAAAGAGGGGTTTGGTAACAAATGAGTCTCTGAACAAAAATATGGGAGTCGTTGGAATAATTATGTAAAAATAAATGCATATTCTAAGACAATCAAAGTGTTTTTTGACCTTGCATGCATATTGGCCCTTTGATGGAGACCCCCAAAACCAAAATATGTCTTTTTGTAATGCATAATAGGGACATGGGTAATACATAAAATGCTTTAACTAGAGGAAGATGTCTTCCATGGAAGACAAAGAAGTGTTTAACTATTTGCAGCATATTAAATGATGACAGTTCTAATTACATTTAGTCATATGTGACAGTGAAAACGCAACGTCACGTCAACAAACCATGTGCACATTCTCTGGCTACCCGTTCTTGTCAAGAGACCTTGTGGTCATGGGAAAGTCTCAGGTTATTTCAAAGATAAAAATGGTGCCAAGAAAGTGAACTAAGGAAACTGGGTCAAATAAAGACAGATGTGACTCTTTATTTCAATAGGAAAGAGTTGAAAAGTTCCCATACAAATAGGAAACGGTCAAGGAAGCGGTTATTGTTGAGAGGACAGATAATAAATCTTTGTCAGGATTGACAGCCTCTATTCAACCTCACCAAACCTATTTGTGTTAAATCTAGATACTTTGACCTTACAGAGTCGTGTCCTGGATAAAGTGAGGGCAATTTTGAAATAAGTCTTTGGTTCACGTCCTCTTTTTTTCAGAACGATGCTTGTAATCTGTTGATGTATCGCGGTCTTATTGCATTCACAAAGCAAGTCATTACAGGGGCCAAACTAATGCAGCGTTGCATAATAAATATGACCTGACAGACCACTGGCAGTCAAGAGACATTATGAGCTCTTTTATCACGAGCAGCACTGGTTGTGCAGAATTACTAATGTAATTTACTGCCAGTGAAAACGCTAAATAAGTTCTGAAAGAAATACTGTGGTAGTGTTAAAAATTAGGCAAGGTTATCCTTTCATAGCATCATAGTCTGTCATAATTATTAGAGAACCAATCACAAATGTGTTACATTGTTCACCATTTATATCTAAAAGCGTTATGTTAGATTTTAAAAAAATCTAAGCAAAATGTTAGCATAGAAACACAAATTATTATTCTACCTAGTCTGAAATAGTTTACCAAACTTTGAATGGTGAATTGAGGAGGAAAAGAATAGGAAGGAAGGATCAATATGAGTAACTGAGGATAGAGATGTAGACAATTATCATCTCGGTTTCCATCACCCTGTGTTAATGTGCATTTTGAAGTATTGCTCGAGAAATGAGTGATGGAAACGGCAAATTTCAAATTAAAAAAATCCCTTAATTCGCATAAAAACAAAACATTTATGCTCACTTGAGGTTGTTTTGGCAAAAAGGGTTGATGTGAATAAGAGATGGAAATGCATTTGCCGAATTATAGTGACTATTCAGCTAGTCTCCATTAGCTTGTTTGCCTTGTTTACTGTTGGTTACTAGGTTACCAATACTACATTCAGCCACTCTAACAACTTGATAAAAAGGCATCTAATTCATATTTGTGACTTATTATTGTCATTTTTGCAAATTTGAAAAGATTCCTTTCACTTTAGGATAGAAACCCAACAAGTGAAGGTAGAAAAGGATGAGGAAAAAGAAAAAGAGGAGGAGAAGATGAAGAATGAGTAATGATAAAGATGACAAGAATGTGTTAAAAAAATAATTAGAATATAAAGAATATGGAAGATGAATGAGCAAGAAGAAGAGAAGAAAATAAGGACTGAGGAAAAAGTAAAAGCAGTAAGTAGAGGAGTGAAGTGGAGTGGGGTAATGAAAAGGAGAAGAATAAGGAGGTAGAACACAGGATTAGAAAGGAGGAAGAGGAATGTGAGGAGAATGAGAAAAGGGACAGTGAAGACTGAAGAGAAAGAGCAAAAGGAGGAGAAGACAAAAGAAGGAGAATATAACGAAGAAGATCAAGAAGAAAGAATGTGAAAAAGGAGGAAAGGCATGTTGGTGAGGGATTAGAAGGATGAGGAGGAGAGGAAAAAGAAAAAGAAGAATGAGGATCAGAAGGAGAATTAGGAGAAGAGGATTGAGAGAAAAAATTGATGTGAAAAGAGGGAGGAGTAGGAAAAAGAGCAAGAAAGAGAAGGAAAAAAGAAGGGGAATAACAAGAAGGATAGGAGGAACAAAAAGGAAGAGAATGATTAGGAAAATAATAAATTTGGAGGAGGAGGAGGCAGATAAAAAAGCAGGACAAGGAGAAAGAAATGAAAAAAAAAAGAGGAATGGAAGAGAACGCTAAAGAAATGTCAATACAATAGTCTGAAGCTCAGTGTGCAGCTGAGGTACCTGTAGCTTTCAAGTCCATCTGAGCCATGTCTTTGGTAAGTTCACTGGTCCCCCCCTCTCCTGCTTCTCCTTTAATGTCCGGCACAGCGTTCCTGCGACCTGTACGATCACAGTTTATGAACTCTGAATATGACGCCTCAACGTCCATCATCTGCTCACAAAGGGCCCTCTCATTACACCTGAAAGAAACAAAAGATGACAGACAAAAAGTCAGAACAATCGCTGTCTGTTTAAAAAGACAAGCAACATGGCTTATGCTTCCATCCAAAGATGTGAATTAGACTGGAATATTCCAGAAATCATATGGGTAATGCCTTAATTTACAACCCGCAAAGTTCCCTGTAAGTAAGTGAAATGTACTGTTCTGTAAGTATAGTATAAATATAAAGAACGTATGTGTAGGTATAAGGGAACAAACTGTAATGTTTGGGTAATAAGGGGCTAACAAGTCAGATATGCAACACACAAAGTACCACGTAAGAATATTGAATTTATTTTGTTGTTTAAGTATAGAGACGAGACAATGTTTGAGTAAGATAAAGTGTTTTGAAATTTCTATTTAGCAAAATAAAGGTTAAAAAATAAAGAAATATATTGTGTGTTTGTATATTTATTTCACTACCTTTAAGAGTTAACCTGTAACTACAGGGAACAAGGAAGGAATAATGCATCACTTTAATTTGCAACACGCAAATGCTGTATTTAACCTGTAACTACACAGAACAAAGAGGGAAGAAGCTGGACTTATATTTGAACAGTAACAACAGAGAAAACTACAGTAGCAGTTAATCGAATGAAGTTGTTTTGAATTCTTTGAGTAAGCTTTCATAATGGTAAGTAGTGTAATGAATTTTATACATTTCAAAATCATTCCTTTTTCCCATAAACAACATACACCTTGTTATATTGAATTGCAGATTTAAAAATATGTACAGTATACAATAAGGCATTATAATTTCATAGGTTGTAAATCTTTTATTCACCAAACACCCCTTATTATAAAACCCAAGCAATGAATAAGGGTACTACTTACGCAGGTGTTTGCAGGTTGCCTAAGGTTGTCACCCCCCTTGGACAATACTTTATATGTATGTAATACAGAAAAATACACCGTGAATTCAATATACTTGTTTGCGTGTTCAATATTTTGCTGTTACCCCCTTATCACCCAAACATTATGATTTGATTTGTTCCCTTATACCCACACATACCCAGTACACCGTTATTTCACTGTACTTGCGTGGTACTTTGAGAGTTGTAAAATAAAAAATGTGTTACCAACATATGCAAACAGAGCAGCGTTTCCATCCAATGAGTCAAAGACAACAAAATCATCACTTTCTGATAAACTAGCACCAAGTACCAAAAAGAAAAATGTAAATTGGTACAGAAGGAAACGCCAATGTTGGCCTTTTTTCTTATATATTAAACTACTTGGACCTCAAGAGATGAAGATGAATCACAATGAACATGTGGCGGGTTTTGGAGGCTGGAGACCGCTCTTTAGCCACTCAAGACACTTGTAGCAGGTAATAATATGAACCACTTTGATGACAGATTTTGGCCAAGGCATTTTAGAATGACTAAAACAACATTTTAGATGTTTTACAATGTGGTCAGTTCACTGGTTTGTCCATTAATGTCATCCCAGAGCACCCCTTTTTGTTATCACATCAATTTTATGATACGCACGTTAGAATTTATTCGGTAAATGTGTTTCCATTGTAGTTTATGCACATGTTTCCGTGTTAGATAAAAGGTTTGTCCTACTCAGTTGTGCGCACAAGTTTATGCACATTTTCAAAATGTATGTGCATTTTGATGTTTCCATTAGGCATTTTTATGCAATATTTCAAAACGTACATATAAATAGGTAGATGGAAACATAGCTACTTTTGACAAAAATCTTTGAGCAACTCCACATAATGAGCTCTGATAAGGAAAATCCTAACGCTGAGAAAACCTGTGAACGTCTCAGTTCAGTAATGCCCATGACAGAACACGCTGTCTGATGAATTGGAGTAATTATTACTTCGGGGGCTCTATTTCAACGCTAAAGTTAATAGATTCAGCTGCTGAACTCATTTCATGGCCTAATTATATAAGAGAGCCAAGCGCATTCATCCATCCCTGGGTGCATTCGTCATTCTTTGCATGCTTGTTTACTCTCAGGGTTTCTCAGGAGTAGCAATGCAAGCTTGCAAATGGAGCCTTATTGGCACGCAAATGAGAGATAAAACCTAAAACGATCGATTAGACACTTTTTGGAGCTCATGAAACTGCTTTTAGGAAGAGTCATGGGTGGGCATTATGCTGAGAGAGGAATCCTCCCAGCGAACGTATCCAAAACACATTAGCTACTCATTCACTAAAATGTCCCCTAGGCCGACATGAAATAAATAAATATGAGAAGTCCATTTACTTGAACCAATGATACAGTAAAGTAATATAATAATAATATAAAGTAATGCTCATGTTAATCCTTAATTGACAGCATTAACATATTTTCAAATGACAATAATTATTCATTTTATATACTTAAAGTCTGCTTAAACCAGAAGTTGCTGCAGACTTTTCAGTTATTACTAAGTGAAACAGAGTTGAGTATGGGGCGTGGCCTTGTTTTTAAGCTCCCCCTCTCATTATTTACTTGCAGCAAACTAATGGTTTGAAAAGAGTGGCTAAGAATATTTCACCCAAGCTGTCAAACTAACATCGGAGGTGGACTGCCATTGAAGAGCGAAAGCAAATGTTTAGGTTTTGATTAAAGATTACCAAAACAATGGATTAGTTGTGCAATTTAAGATTATCAATGAGTACGTTTACACGGACACCAATAATCCAATTTTAATACGATTAAGACAGTACTCTGATTAAAAGTCTACTATGTACCCAGCAATATTTGATTAATCCGATTAAGGTCATAATTAAACTAAACAGAAATCAAATTAAGACATGTGGAGTATGCTGATTTTAGTCGCAATATTGAAGTGCAGTACAGGCATGTAAAGATCGCAATCAAACTACTATCGTCATGAAGGATTTTTGCCGCATTTTGCGACAGTATATTCCATACACACATGGCTGTTTGACACTATTCTCTGTACCTACAGAGTCAGTGAAGGACCTCAGACACCTGCATAGCAAAATGTAAAGGTTTTTGCCCTCATACGGCGTGTGGTATCAAATTCGATTAAAACAACACTTTTCCAGCAGTTCATACTCGCATCCAATATCTCGTTTGACATGAGGGCATGTATGAAATGTACCTGAAGGAAAATGAAAGTGCCAAACTGCAGTTAAAGTCGACGAATTAAATATGAAACACGCAAAATTACATGAAAGTCTGGAGGAAATGTGGATAGCGTGGTGACGCAATGACCTTAATCGAATTATGTGCTATAACATGTAAAACGGGATTATGAACGGAACATTCAAAAAGCAACTCCTGTAAATGCCTTAATCATATTATTGTCTTATTTAGATTAAGGCAAATAATTCAATTACTGATGTCCATGTAAACTTAGTCAGCGTGGGGTAATCAAAATAAACATTGCCAACTTTGAATTCATGCAGACATTAAAGAGATAGTTTACCCAAGAATGAACATTTCGCAATTGGTTCTAAATGTTTATGAATTTCTTCTGTTGAAAACAAAACCAAATACACTAGAATCATCACTAGTAGGACAAAAAAACAGAACTATTACACTTTTAACAATTTTTGTAAATTAGAGTATTTAACTGTAATATTAATTGTATTTTACTGTAGGACAGTTATGCAGTATGTTACTGTATTGTGAAAATTACTGTATATTTTACAGCAAAGATACATATACACACACACACACACACACACAAGCACACAAACACACAATTTTGTAAATAAAATTATAAATACAGCAAGATAAATGAAAATACAATATGTTAGCTGTAATTGATTTACATTAGGTTACTGGCGAACTGCTGCCAGTATGTTATTGTAGATTCTACAGGAATTTATAACAGTGTATGGAAGTCCATGGCTGCTGGACTATAGCTTCCTTTGTATTGAACAGAAGAATGGCACTCTAAGAGATTTGAAACAAGTGACAGAATTTTTCTTTATGGGTAAGAGACCACTTTTTACAATCCAATCAATTCACGGTGGATAAAAATCAATATTCAAGGAATATTGTTTACTTTTTGCAAAGCGTTACTCCTAAATGCCATTCAGAAGCTGATCCATTTGAAGAGACGAGACAACAGAAAAAGGGATATTCCAGAGGAATGCGTGAGGGCGAGGGAAAGACGGCAAACACAAATAAATGCAACGCTCTGGCTTGGAAACAGAGGGGGAGGCAGTGAGGGAGAAAATTACAGGGTATAAATCATAGTGCTGGTCGTCACTGCTCATCCCTCCTTTCTCTCCATCCCTGAGTTTCTCTTTTCATCTTTCAACCCTCCCTCTTTTCTCGTTCTTTTTATAGTTCTCTCTTTCTTTCTGTTATTTTCAAACACTCCAGCAGTGCTGAGCAAATCAGGGGTGTAGGAAGAATTGCAAAAGTGGGAAGGATGGTTGACTTGAAAAGCAATGATTATCTCCCAAAATGTGGAGAGCAGAACAGAGAGGTTTATGGAAGCAATCTCGAAGAACAGAAGAGGCTCGATGTGTCCAGAAGATTTGCTGTAACACAAGGAATTAAAGTTGGGCTGGTTCAGTCAGCCCATGCCAGTAGATGATGTATCCGTTTTCATAAAGCCTCTCTTAATGCCTAAAGATATAAACATTTATTATTTAAAACTTATTTTCATGAGGGTTCAAGGTTCAGAATCAGCTAACTCTTGAGGTAAACCTTGTGTAAAATGGGAACCGGTTCACATTTGGGCATCTTTGATGTTGCTTTTTTTTATACACTCCATGGCTGTCTTGCACTGGACTTGGGGTTTCAACAAGATGTCATGATTTTGCCAAGTATGATGCGATCCTGGATTAACATCTATGTTGATCCTGGAACATCACTTTTGTTGGAAAATGTAATCCTTACCCCTAAACCCAACCATAACTGTAAACTATTTCCAAAATCAGAGGGGAATAACAGTTGGATAACAATCATGTACAAGTGCATAAACCTAACCGTTAGTCTAAACTTAACATAAACAGTAAACGTATCCCTTTATTCTGATTGGCTGATTGGAATGTTGTTCCAGGATCAACAAAGATGTTAATCCAGGAACATGACCTTCTTGGTAAAATCAGGTTGGTGGTTTCAACAACCATATATTGGATTAGTAAACAAATTATGGAATTTAGGGATTCAGTCGAAAATGGCAAACACCTAATAAAGTGCACAGCTTCTGGGACTGCATGATCAATTGAAATTAAATAGAGATCGCGGTTAAGCAAAAAGCTTTGATTCTCATGTTCATCTTGTCAAGGAAACGTGGCTCTGTGATCAGTAGTAAATCTCTGACGAAGACCAGAGGGCACTCGAGCGTAGAATAATCAAACATGATCAGAGGATTTAACTGCTTTTCTTGATTCAACATGACTAATAAAGACACGAGTACAGAATCATCTCACAGAACGATTCATTTCAAACACTAAACTGAACTTATGAAACGAGTTTGGAGTAAAAACAAGGTTAAATGTGCTTTTATCATGCTTTAAAATGTAGCTGCAACACAGAGTGACACACAGCCATCACTTCACTAATTCCGTGTCAGATTGCACAATGATTCGCTTCATTTTTAGAATTCTGCCGACTTTTGTGTTGTTTGTCTTTGACCAACAGCTTGGTGTTGTAAACACTGCTCCATATACCTGATCCTGGAGATTTACAGCCGATTATAGAGCTCGCTTTAATGACAACATGCACATGAAAATCCCATTCGATTAACTGTGTAGCTTCTGTGTCATTTACTGGAATAGGCAGAGCTGAAGAACATTTTGGTACAATTTGCTTGCTGCAATTCTCTGACTATTATCTGTACATCACGGGTAATATAGTTTTCCACCACAAATTTCACAGTAAACATGATTTTAAAATATAGCTAAAATAAAGTGTTCTTATGGCTTCAAGAAAAGCACACATTTAGATTTGTTAAATCACAGATTCCACTGTTAATACAGGGGTACACAATTGAATAACCTTTAAAAATCTTTTTAAAATGGTAATATTATGAATATTATTCTAAAAAAAAAAAATGTATTAACTACTGCACACTATATTGTAAAGCTTATCAGCCCATTAACAGTTTATCATAGTGATTCACATGTTTTTCATTCATCTTCTCTTCTTAATAGCATTATGATCTCTTGATTTCTGCTCTGACAAATTTTTATCTTGAAGTTAAACAAAGTGACATAAAACTGTAAAACTGAAAAAAGTACTAGCTATCTTTTTACACCACTTTTCAATTGAAGTCATACAATATAAACATTTCAATACAAGTCTTTTTGTCAACTTTTTCAACATCAAAAATGGATGGAGAAGAGATTAAGATTCTATAATGCAATCTAAAATCCTAAATAAATGTGAAATGTTAATTAAAGGGTTTTATTTTACAGGGTAAGGAACTCAAGGAACCTCTTAATGGCTCTGGCATAAATAATTGATCATACTGAAGAGGATCTGCAGTGTTTTCCCTCAACTGTTTGCTATCATATCACAACCTGGGCACATTCAACACTGGCCAGTGTGTGTTTTATCAGGCTGAGTCACTACACATATTGTCTGCCAGTACCAGCATGTCAGTTACCCGATACATCCAACCTCATTTTCGGCCAGGACCTTGAGGAGTGCGAGCCAAATTCACTTTCACGTAAACTTTGCCGGCTCTTTCTCTAAACATCAACCTGTTTCAGCATAATCTAACTACTAGTACTTACATATACAGCCAGATAAGTTATTTTTTTATTACAGTGACCCAAGTTAGTAGAGGTCAAGCTGCGGTCACAGCAGCTGATGAAGAATTTGGAACAGTGGCCTGCAGAGAGTCCAACTCCCCAGAGAAGAGACGAACTAAAGAAAGTGTTACACAAAGTCAGTGAGGATATTTTAAGAACATCTTCTCTGACAAGACACAAGCTAAGCTGCTTTATTGAAAAGTGCACATAATAATGAATTTCCACAAAAAGTTGAAAAGTTCAAAAGGATGGTTCTTCATCTGATCCAAACCTGTATGATTTTCTTTCTTCTGATGAAACCAAAATAAGTTATTTGGAAGGATTTTGGCATTGGTAACTACACAGCTGATCATATCCATCAACGTCTACTATATTTTCCTACCATGAAAGTAAACAAGTACTTGATATCAACATTTTTTAAAAGCTTCTTCTTGAATCTTTTGTGTTCAACAAAGAAATACTTGAATAAGAGGTTTGGAACAACTTGAGGGTGAATTAAATTTCATAATTAGCCAAACTATCTAAAAAGTCCTCGCTGCAGTATGTATCACAATGACATACTGGACCAGGTCCAATACGTAGTGAACATTGTAACGCCCATAGTACTGTGACGGTTGGGTTTAGGTTTAGCTCTCATATTAGTTACAAAATCAAGAAAAATCTCTCTCTCTATGTCCACAAAAATACTAAGCAGTAAACATAAAACTTAAGCCCTGGTCAGTTACGAAAATCACGACGTCAGATTATGCGATTTTATATTGATAAAATTTTGTTTTGTTGTGGGTAATGTGCCAGACTACACGTTCCTTCATGATTAGTCATCTCATGACGTCTACGACAAGCGCTATTTCTAAAAGCAGTCACAAAATCACAATATTTCTTATCATTAATTAACACTTAATAAACACTCAGGCTTGCTAAAAATCAGCTATCAGCATATATTTCCTTTTTAATATCAAGATATTTTCTTTTAAATCTACATGTATATTTTCCAACCATGGGCTGCTTATCAAACACTCCCTGGCCTGAAGTTGCTGCGAGTAAGACAGAGAAAATGAAAGCACATCAGCAGCAAAGAAAATATCAGATGCTTAAGACATAATCCTTAAAATAATTACATAAATTTTTGCAAATACATGACAGAGGTTTGTGATAAAACAATCACAGTAAAGCATTAATTAAATGCGTATTTTTCACAGAGCGGAACAAATCATCCACCCACACAGTTGAGTAGAGGACGGGAACAAGCAAAAATATAATTTGTATATTTTTCTTGGAAAAAATATGTTTTTGAAACAAATTTCATTGGTATAATTTGTATCTTAATTTTTATATATATTGTTGGTCAGTTATTTACTACAAAAACAAGAATAACAAATAATAAACAAAAATAAAATCTAACCTAAATAAAATTAAAGTGAAATATTCACATTTTCAGAGAAACTTATTAAACTTTTCATTTGTAATGAATAAATCATCTATTAGCAGAGAGTTTTAACTTAGTTTAATCAAGTAATCTGAAAAAGCAAGACAGGCTTTTACAATGTATTACCTCGAAAGAACAAACTCTGTTGGAAGGCTGAGAGAACTCAGAAACTCGTTGTGACAATGCAAATGTCTGCATATTTGTGCCAGTCTGTCAAATAAAATAGCTTAAAACACTTTAATAATTTAGAGAGACTAGTTAAAGTTTGCATAACCAATGATTGATCTTATCCACCCGAAACCCACTCATAAGTAAATATGTAGCCTATTTTTTGATAACCTGACCCACTTAATAACGGCAGCACCCGTGGATATAACTGATAAATTATGTGGTCTATAGTCCACTCTCGACGGAACTCGTCGTGAAGTTCAGGGAAAAAAAATTCAACATGCTAGACTTTCTGCGATGGTGTCGTGAGGCGTCGCAGACATGGTATCGCTTGCCATGAACTATGCCACATTACACAAGTAACAATTGAATCTTGTGTCACAACACCCGGTTGTCGTTTAGGACTCCTCATGACACCGGGCTGCAGACTTGTTGCCTTGCTGCCCAATCAGACAGTGACTCAGGAGGTAGTGTTTTTGCACGAAGGCACCTTGTAAAAAAGTATTTTAAACAGGCATCATAAAGATTTCATGTAAAACAAAATAGACAGAGCTTTTGTCATAACTAAGGCCATATGTGCTTACTACAATAGTAACTTCTTGTTAGAAATAGCATCAAAAGTGTAAAACGTTGGTTAAAATGTATCATTTCACACAAACTGACAGCCTTCAAGGTGCCATCTTTATTTTTTAGCTCAGCTGTCAGAAATTGAATGCAAAAAATCATGACATATCATAGGCAGTGAAGGATATATCTATGCTGCCCTCGAAATTTGATTAGAAGAAGGCATCTCCCAAAACAGGAAGAGAAGCAAGGATTCAAATGTGCATTTCTACTTTGGAATACTGAGACAGGGACATGATCACTGACACAGAAGACAGGACAGATGTGGGGTGTGTGTGTGTGGGCGTGCGTGTTTTTCCCCTTAAGATTAATAGTCATTACATCAATGTTATAAGTTATTACGCTCATTATTTTTGACATCACTGTTGCAGTCACAGAATGGTTGCATCTTCACAAAGTTCAGTATTATTATTATACAATATCATTACTAACGTTATGATTATGGATACTAAATATTATTTAAATATTCTGATTGTCATTATCGTTTAAACACATTGCTGTTATTTTCGTTCATATTATATTGCTGTTTATATGTTTACTGTATGTCTTGTACGCTTAATAAAAAAAGGATTATTTTAAATTCTAATAATATTTTGCAATGTTATTTTTTTCTTATTTTTTATCAAAAACATTTAGGCGAATACAAGGATCCACATTTCTTTAAAAACAGACATTGATTATTTAGATTAAAGTTATTTTTGACCATCCATTTCCATCTTTCTGATATCAAGTGGCCAATATATAGTGCTCCAGCCTGGGAATCCTGAAGTTTCTATATTTAGTGAGTATATTTACCCAAGGCAATGAAGGGGACTGTTGCTTTGCTTGGCTCAAATGTACAGTGTTCGGTTACTTTCCATTTACTCTCCCAAATTTCATTACAATAAAGTCATACTGTGACTCACTAAAGGTAATTTGATATATTTCCCTTCCATGTGACCCATCCCACTGAAACAAATCTTGCTGATGGCCAGTGGGAGGAAACGGGAGTCAACAGCAGCTGTAGGCAACGTCACAGGACAAATGGCGCAGGTGTGTGTACAAATCCAAGAATATCATCAAAACACAGGGGGAAAACAGAATAGCTCTGAGCCTGCAGTTCTTATGGGATCTTTACAAAAACACCAACTTAATTTGCATTTGCCGGCTTAAACAAACTACAAAGTCAGATATGGACTTCATTTAAATAACTACAAACCACATCAACAGGATAAGAAATGCATTAAAAAAAAAAGAGTCACTTTTTCAGTCTCACTACATGTTTGGATGTCCAGTGTCTAAACAGTCTGCACAGCCCACTGGGTGCAGAAACTCATGGCTCATCTCCTTATTTGGACAAATCATTTGGATATTAGACCACATCAAGAGAATGAAATCCAGCACCTCAGTCTGCAGACTAGATCATAAAATGAGTCAGTCACTGGTCAGGTAACATAAAAGGAAAGTTCAACCAGAAATGTAAATTCGGTCATTATCTACTCAATCTTATGTATGACCAGACCAAGGTTATGAATTCATGATTAATATTTTTGGTCTTGAAACTGTCGAGCTCCAAAATGACAAATTCCCCCAAAAGCAACAAAAAGTACTGCAGATCAAAAAAAATGAAGTAAATATTTGCATCAGTCCAAGCTTCCATAGCAAAATTGATGGGCTTCTGAAAAAAAAGCAATAGACCTGATATTTTCACAGTCAAGTACTTTTTTGTTCTTTATTAAGGGGTAAAAATACATTTAAAATACCAGGAACATATTTAAACAAAGAGGTCCAACCTACTTCTAGTTAAAACTTGAACTTGACTTACCCTGGGACAGGAAACTCTTAAGTTTTTGGTTTCAGAACAGTTGAATAAGTTCAATCAACTCTGAGTGGGTTGACTGAGTTTAGCGCATGTACCATGACGCAATGAAGCAATCAATGGAGCTCTGATATAACGATTCCTTATTTAAAAAAAAAATTCAAAAGATTTTACGAACATACTTTGTAAAAAGGATGAGACTAAAAGTAAATCTGGGTTTGCCAAAGTGAACCTGCCCCTGAACAGATTAGTTTAACACACCAAGTTACCACAGTGCCAGAATTTGTGTATAAGTTACCCCCCTTTTAGAAACAGACTTGACTTACCCAGCTTGTTTGGGATTGACATACCTCTCATTCTGAAATAGAAACCCAGAGTATCCCCTCATTTTAGGATTTTCACTTAACCTCCCTTTTAATCCTTAAAACAGTAGTTTATTTTTAGCGAACATCCCAATGCCGAATGTTAGTTTGATTTTAGCAAACATACTAGGCATGGGCCGGTATAAGATTCTGATGGTATGATAACCTTGGATAAAAATATCACAGTTTTATGGTATTGTGATTACTGCTCTAAAACATATTCTTTTTTAAATGTCTGGGTAAAAAAAAAAAAACTTTGTCCTCCTTTGAACACAATATGATTTATTTTGAGAAACATTTAAGATATTTTGAAACAGTAGACATGTCTGGCTAAATAATTCAAATAAATCCATGACTTCTGCGGTTTTCATTAGTTTTAAAAACACTGCTTGCTTTACAATTTAAAAGGGTATCTTTGGATATCTTTTTTATGTCAGATACTGAACCGTTGCCCTAAAAAACTAAAATAATCTAAAATAAAAATCTTAGATAAACCATAAGAACGGTTTTAAAAACCTTGACCTTCCAAACCACAGTATACCTTGAAAATGGTATACCTTGAAATCATCCCATGCCTGGAACATACATCAACATTTTCCTCACAATAACAAAAACACAACTATAATTATAGTGGTCAGAATATAGCAGTGATAGTGAAGTGTATATAGTTGTACAAGCTCTGCAATGTAACAACAGTCAAGTCATGTTTATTTATACACTTATAGCACTCAAACCACGCTTCCTTTTTTACATTTCAATTTTCAATTAACTTTACAGTGTCAGTTTCTCAAGAAATATGAGCTGGACTGACTGAAGAGAGGAAATGAACTGGAAAAGATTTCCATGTTAAAGAAGACCAAGCCCATGAACCTCACCTACTTCTACTACGTCAATACACGGACCAGTGCTAGTTTAAAGATGTTTACCAGCCAAAACAAACATTACTGAAAAGTCAACTATGTCATGCATTTTAGTTGATTTGAAGCTCAAGCAAACTTTATTTTGGCCTGATTGTGCTCAAAACGATGTCACACCATGCAGCTCATTGTTTGATTTATCTTCAAGTCTGGCTCCTGACCTTTTAAATAAATCATTGGCTAAATAATTTGCTCAATTTCAATTGTTCATTCAAAAATAAATGTTTTAGAGTGAACAAATCTTTTAAAATGCACATCTTGTATTTTAGTCAAGTCAGATAAATCATGAAAACTTGCCAAAACGACTCATTCAGCAACTATCAACATTTTTGACAGGACAGCCGAGAGCAATGCTGACATTTCAAAACATTTTCCATATTAAGCAACTTGGCCCATCTGCAGCTATTCCACAGTGATGTCCAATCATAACAGAAATAATTTACACATTCATTTTTAACACAAATAAAAACCCACTTAAATCTTAAAGACTTCTCGCCCCTCCATTGTTCAGAAATGTTCTTAAAAATATCAACAAATGAATCCATATTATATATGGAAATAACAACTAAAGTATAAACAATTGCTTCTCTTCAGAAGACTTTAATTAAGGCTATACTCTATTAATGTTATGAATTTATTTTGAAACCCCTAATGAAGCACCAGAAAGAAAAAAAAAGACTTTAGTAGAAGGTCAAAAATCTCTCAGAGATCATTAAAAACAACAACAAGAGTTTGGAATAACATTGGTTGGTCAGTGATTAAAAATGTTAATGGTTAACTGATCCTTTCAAAACCATTAAAAACTGTAATTATGTTTCCTACTATTTTTACTCTAATAAATATGATTCTGGTCTTAGTCAGATCTAAGTTTCAGTTGTCAAAGCAATAGCTAAATCAGTTTATCGTCTCAAAAACATTGCAAGAATTAGATGCTTTGTTTCCAGTGAGAACTTAAAAGAAACTTGTTCATACTTTTATCACCAGCAGGATGGATTACTGTAATGGCCTCCTCACTGGCCTTCCCAAAAAGACAGTTAAACAGTTGCAGCTCATCCAGAACGCAGCTGCCAGGATTCTGACCAGAACCAGAAAATCAGAGCACATCACACCTATACCCAGGTCTTTACACTGGCTTCCAGTAACATTCAGAATAGATTTCTGTATTTCAGTATTACTACTGGTCTATAAATCACTAAATGGCCTAGGACCTCAATACATTACAGATATGCTCACTGAAATTAAACCTAACAGATCCCTCAGATCATTTGGATCAAGTCCATTAGAAATTACCAGAGTTCAGTTAAAGCAGAGGGAGCCTTTATGCCCCCCACTGCTGGAATAAGCTTTCAGAAATGATCAGATGTAGGGCTGGCCGGATAAATTATATTATATCAAATTGCAATAAAATTTATGTCAATAACAATGATAAGCTCTGGACTTTAAGCGTTATTGATCTAAGAGCCAAGCACACAGTAGAAATGTGCAACAATGAGAATCTAAAAGTGTGATGATATTAGAGATGTACCAAATTTTTGATCACCGAAAATGTATCGGCTGTAAAATGTTATGCCAATTAATGGACCCTATTTTTGTGGCTTCAGTCATTGTTGGGATAGTCTTTTAAATATAAAACCATTAACAACTTATATTGAAACATATAAATCGCTATCGTTCAACATGGAAAATAATTATCGAGATTGCATTTTTGCCATATTGCCCAGCCCTAATGAGATGTGCTCCAACATCAGGTACATTTAAACCAAGACTGAAAACACATCTGTTTAGATTTACCGAATGAGCACTGTGCTACGTCCGACAGATGGCAATATTATGTATTTCTTTTCTTTTTCATCCAATTAAAACATTTTAATTTGTTTTTAATCTGGTTTTAATCATTTGTATTCTTTGTTGTTTTTATTTCATATACTCGTTTATTTGATTCTTGTTTATGTAAAGAACTTTGAATTACCATTGTGTATGAAATGTATAAATAAATAAACTTGCCTTGCCTTGCCTAATACGGTCAACATTTTCTTGGTTCTTCAGAAATGAAGTCACTTTCTTCAGTTTATGAAGTCTGAGCCACACCATAAACAGTATGGCCCTTCAGTAAAATTATTCTTAATTATCAACATTACAGCCTAGATGGAAAGCCATTCTAGACCACAAACATCTTGATTCAGTAACCTCCAGAGGAAACGACACTTCCATGAAAAGCAAAGTGTCTGTCCAGAGCGGTGCAGCTCGAGAATGCACACTCAAAAGGAAATAAAATGACTTTGAGGTTAATATCATTACCCCAGACCACAAGCTAATACACTTCATGGACAAATATGCTCATCTATGGCTTTCAAGTGTAGAAACCAACAGGAATACATATTGAATCATTCTCCGGCACTCCCTAATCCATCAGAACAGTCACAGGGTGTGTTGATGTATGCAATATAAACAGTTACACTTTAAATACTTTTACGCTTATAACTGCTTGACTTCCTCCATCAGTCCCTGCTTAAAAGTGTATGCAGCCCACTCTAAGCAAACTGCAGAGTCAATAAAGAGCCTCTTCCGTATAGTCCGGAACTGGATAAGGAAGATGAGACCCTTGAGACAAGAAACCTTTACTCCTCGGCAGCAGGAGATGAACCGTAAAAGCAAGAGACTAAAAGTTCACTAGACACTTGATCTTCAGTCAGATCACCTGTGCGCCACTGGATCCTGTTTTTAGCTATTGCATCCAACCAATCTCATTAAAGCTACTGTAACATGAGCTCACTCAATAACGGATAAGAAAAAAAAATGTCTTTGTTTTCGTTGTCACAGTGTTGGTCTAATCATATAAAGGGGCACAGAACAGCTTTGGGACCCTATTATTGCAGAAGTGAATGTGGTGTGAATCAGTACACCTGCAAAAGCAAATCGGTTTCATTTATAGCCCTCTATCCTTGCGGCCGTTGACAGATGAATGGCCATCTTCTGAGCACAATGTAACAGGAGCCCTTACTGATATTATGAATAAAGGCCTGAAAGCCCAGCCGAGGATACAAGTCTACTGCTACAACTCTACCGGGAGATTCTGTGCCTCTGAGCTTAATGAAAACATATTTTGTGTTGGTGGCTGCAGAATATACCAAACAAACAGAGGCCCTTAATGAAACATTTACTGAAGGCCCTTCTAGTAAAAGTCCTTTCAAATGAGCAAACATCAAAGATGCTTATGTTTAGTTTAACATTTTAAGTAGTGAATCACAGATTGTTAGCTCTGAATGGAGGTCGGAGACTGGCTGAGAATTGCAGCGATACATCACGACACATCTTTAAAAATCCAAATATTGTTTTCTAGGAGTACGCAAAGCAGCGGCGACACTGCTATCTGTCCATGTCACCCAGCTACACTTTAGGAGGCTTTTCAAATTCCTGTCATGCAACAGAGTGTGCTAATGGTTACATAAACAGTTACATAGAACCATACCTGTGAATATTGGGATGTGAAATTAGGGGATAAGGGATCTACCATAAAAGCATTCGACTGCTTTTCTAACCTATGATAATTTGAGACAAAACTTGCTGTGTTTCAAAGAAAACTCACCATAATCGACATGTTTAGAGCTATTATTATTATTATTATTATTATTATTATTATTATTATTATTATGTGTATATGTCTGTTCAAACATGCACCCAAAACCCAAAGTGTCAATTTATTAATATGAAGCACGTCTGACAGTCATGCAAAAAAAAATCCTGCCATTATTATATTTATTTCAGTGTTTTCATGCTTAAATAAAATGAAAGCACAGAACAGATTCACATTTAAGAGCAAGAGGCGTCCCCTGGTGGTTCGGCAGTATAGGTTGCGTATATTCAGGATCGGCTCTTTGATGTTTATTGCCACCCTTCATAGAAAAATTTAAATAAGGGAGAAAAATTGGAAAAAACTTTAAGGGATGATAGCGGGATAGAATTGTAAATTATGGGAGAATCCGAAGAAAAACAGGAGGGTTGACAGATATACATAGAACATACATAGAAATCTTCTAAATGTTGGACTTCACAGTGCACATTTACACAGACACAAACACGCATTCTCATTTTGGATGAACAAATTAATGAACAAATATTGGAACAAACAAATTTGAAATTTCAAAATGTTGAACCCCACATTTAGATTTTGATGACAAATTATTAATTAACACAAACATGTACCAACAAAATCACAAAGAAATGAACAAAAAACTAATATGAGCTACTAAATTACTGAACGAAAAACTTCTGAACAAAATAATAAACGAAAGTACCAATAAATAAATAAACTAACAAAAATGAACAAGTTTCAATATTAAAGCACAAATAATTGAACAAATAAAAAATGACAGACTAAACATATTAATCAAACAATTTAACTAAAAAGTTAAGAAAAGAAAAAACCAACAGTCAAAATAATTGAGCAAACAAAAAAGAACCAGATTTAAAATTAAAAAGAAAAAACTATTTACAGTAAAAGCATTTTTTCTCCTTTTTAAATCTTATACTGTACCACTTTACCACTATACAAATTGAATTTGAATTCATGTCATGACCGTGTATATTATGAATAGAATTCGGACATACTACATATGCTATTTGTCATCATTTGCATCAAGTCCCAGTTCTAAATCATCTTGTGTGGACTCATGGACACTAAAGTGTTCATTGTTTGCACACCACACTTAAGAATCTCACCGGTATTAGATGCTATGAATTTGGACATACTACTCAGTGCACATACTGTTTATCCTACTATAGAAGGGAAGTATGCAATTTCGGCTGGATCATCTTAGAGAGAAACATGATAACCACACTTCTGCCATGACAACTATTGGAGAGATTTAGTATGGTAATGAATATGAAAATGGGAATGTTGATGTGTTTGGTCTTGGCAGCATAGATCTGTTATGCTGCTGCTGGTGCTGCTTTGATTATTATAGCAAAGCAAGTCCCGAGACTTGCTACTGCCATTATAATGCCAGTCTGAAAATATAACACACTACTGCTGTAAACATAATATACATGTAACCCCTGTAGCAGATCAAAACAAGTGGAGCTGGGGTGGAGGAGGGGTTCCAAAAACACTATGCATATTCCTAACAAAAAACAAGGCATTTAAAATGCTGAGAAGCAAGCCCATTGGCTTCTAATATGACAGCAACCAATCACCTATCACCTGCACAAGTTGATGACATTGGAGCAAATAAGTTTAATAAGAGTTTCACGACAGAACTTCGTTTAAAATGTTGCTGCCAACATCAATTTAATTCAGTGGCTCATTATTGAAAAAAAAAAAAATCCCAAATACGCATGGTGTAGAAACACCCAACGGGGAAAAATACAACGACAACAAAAAACCCCCCCCGCAAGATCCAATTCATATCTCCATATTTCCAGACATTCCGCTGACTGCAAAAAAAGCCCTATTTTCAAAAGGAATTTAATATGAAGGAGTCTGCCGATACTACGCTTAAAGCCCAAAAGAACAAAGTTTATATAATGGCTCCCAAAGAATGAAGTGAGCTTGAAAAAAAATGTCCCACATTTTGTCTTTATCAGTGAAGAGTTTCTGGACAGCACTGAGCTGCATCTAATCAAGCTGAATAGACTCCAGCCTGTCTAAAGCAAGCAAGCACATTTAGCTGCTCTCCAGATAAGTGCACCAGCTCCAGCACTCTTCTATTTACTCAGATGAGCCACAGCTCTGCTGAACGAACACACTCTTTGTGTTCACATGACGCAACTGACTGCTGGGTTGAGAAGGGGCAAAGAAAACACCCTAGCCACCAGAACATGCCTAGTTTTTTCTCTCTCTTTTCAATTCTCTTTTGTTTGGCATTGGTTTCAACTAGAAAAAAATTCTCACAATTCAAAGTGCGTTTGCTGTCATCCTCCGTATCCTTCCTCCTTTTGAAGGGCTTTGCTTTGTGTCCACATCTATTTTTCTCAAGCAACATCAAAAGAGCCACTGCTTGAGTTTCCATTTTCTTTCCAGCAACGGTCACCTTCCTTCACCGACTGAGCATTTTGTGCTATCATGACTTTTTAAATGCCAACTTTACGGTCCCCAAGCACTTCAGCTGCACTTTCACGGCCTCTTATCAGCATACTGTAACATTTCCCGGCACATGTTCAGCATCTCCTGGAAAAGGTTATGAGCCCACCGCCAGGGAACCGTGCTGGTACATTAAGCATCCACTGCAGATAAGATGGGAGGATGGACCTTTAGTCGTAATTACCTTTTGTGGAAAATGATGGTCATCATGAATGGTAATGGGGGTATCCCAAAATGTGAAAATAAATAATAATAATAATAATAATAATAATAATAATAATAATAATAATAATAATAATAATAATAATAATAATAATAATAAATAAATAAAAAACAAATCAAATAAAAATACAACAATAGATTATTTTATTATCACAATGCCTTTGTACACTGTAAAATATCTGATAATTAACAGTTTGACTTCTATTTGACAGTCTACTTATAGTTGTGAATTTTATTATCTCTGCTCTGTCTAATTTTGATGTTAACTCAACTCTACAGTTTAACAAAGTGACTAAGTGCTGTTATTAAGCATTTTTGCATAATCGCACATTTATTTTACATATTCGTTTCATATTTAATACTTTAGTGATTTAAGGTCATTATATTTTGTATTAATTTAGCAGAAGTGTATTTATAAATGTAAATGTGTTGGAAGGTTTAAATGTGTAATAATTTCAAATGTTGTACTTTTAATATGGAAACGTGTCACTTTAAGGAAATGACGTGTAATGACTCGTTTATGAATCGCCGGATAGACTGATGATGAACAGACACATGTCAATGCTGTGTAAAGTTACATGTGTTTAGGAAGCTTAAAGTGCTGTCATAAGTAAAAAAGGACAGTGAAGAAGACTTTATTAATCCAAGGAGCCTTTTTTCATGACAAGCGACCAACGAGGTATTTGTTTTGCTTATTTAATGTATTAGATAATCGTGGTTGTATAATTTCTTATACGTTTGTACTGTGTTCATTTACTAATACAGTTCTCACGGCGTCAAAGGTGCAAAGCACATTATGGACGACCTTAAAATAAACGCCCGTTCTGGAGAAACCGTTCTGGTAGATTACCACACAGAAAATAATGCATTTATGTCAACAACAAAAAAAAAATCTATATTTTCTAAGTAAATAAATTTAAATGTAAAATATTTACGTTTTTAAATTAATTCATTCATTTCATGTCATTTGCTTTCTACTTGTTGCACTTTCAAGTTTAACTAATTTCAGATTAAAAGTAAAATCTACACCAAAATCCCTCCCTACTTCACTTTTCATAGGCCACTTCCATACTATTTTGAACAATTCAATGGCTATAGATGTATAATTATAACATCATTGTGATTATTACAAGGCAGCACGGTGGCTCAATGGTTAGCACTCCTGCCTCACAGCAAGAAGGTCACTGGTTCAAGTCCTGGCTGGGCCAGTTGGCATTTCTGTGTGGAGCTTGCATGTTCTCCCAATGTTGGCGTGGGTTTCCTCCGGGTGCTCCAGTTTCCCCCACAGTCCAAAGGTGAATGTGCTATAGATGAATTGGATTAACTTGTCCATAGTGTATGAGTGTGTATGGGTGTTTCTCAGTACTGGGTTGCGGCTGGAAGGGCATCAGCTGTCTAACACATATGCCGGAATAGTTGGTGGTTCATTCCACTGTGGCGACCTCTGAAATAGAGACTAAGCCAAGTGAATGAATGTGATCATTACTAAAATGTACTACACAATAACAAATTCTAATAATAAATACACTCGAATAACAATATTCCACTATAGAATAAAAAATAATAATCAAGGGCTAATCTTCTACTCTGATGAATTGTCAACAGCCAATATGAATATGCGCTGCTGGTGGAGTGCAGCTTATTTTCATTTACATGCATATAGCCCATGAGACCAAGGGCATAAATGTCACACTTCACTCCAAACAGCTAACACATTTATTAAGTTAATTATATCAAAGGATCCCCAATGTGACAGTCCCTCTATCCCATATTACATTCACGATATTTCATTTCTCATGTACCCCAAATAGTGATTTCCCAATTTATTCCGAGTGGAGAGAATTGCCATTAAATAAACACAAACAAGCAAGCAAAAGCAAATAAATCATGACGAATACCACACTTATATCATGATACTATTTTAAGACACACAAGCCTTTTAAAATTTTTGTTGGCATACACCAGATGTCCTAAAAAAAAAAAAATGTAAATCCTATAAGCGCACTCTCTTTATTACCAAAGGCAGATTGCATGTAAAGCAAGCTAGCTGTGAATACTGTGATGGCCATATTGGTCATGGAGGTGGCATGAACACTGTGGAAAGAGCCAGAAGAGAATCTGCCAGACCTGCAGTCACGCTACACTTGTGGATGTGATTGCGGTGTCACCAACACGTGACTCACTCCGATGGCCAACAGCACTGCCGCCACTCCATCCGTGTGGAGGATCCAGACAAGAATTGCAAAGCTAATGCAGAATGTTTTGCGGGCAGGCAAAAAGAGGATGTTAGTCTCATGTCATTGAAACCCTTTCAGCTCCCTGGGCGGCAAATGAAGAGCAGCCACTTCACAACCCAGCGATTTTCAAAAGCCACTAAAAAGCAATTAAGCGAAGATTTGGAAGCGATAGCCGATTCGAGATTAAAGCCATTTTCTTTCCCTGATGTCGGGAGGGTTTTCGTTCGCATGCAGGGGCCTTTTAACGGTGCGAGTATTTTGGTGTCATTTCATGAAACAAAGTGTTAGCATTTAAAAAGGCTCGGGGAGATGAAGGTGTGAAACCGCCGGCTCTTTACTAATGCAGGAGTTGATGGGCTTCATTTCCCACTGTGGCCTATCAGCCCTTTTGATATCAGAGCAAATATTAAATAATAATGAGGATACTGCAGGGAGACCGAGTCAAATGTTAACGGCGGTTCAGGCCCGCTGAACTTTAGAGCCGACACACAAAGACACAAATCCTTCTTTAATAATTCCACAGCACCCACATCCAACACAATCCTAACATTATTTACCTGGCACGGGTGGTTTGCCTCATTACTATGGAACAAGCACACCAACCTTGGCAGCAAATGCAGATTTGATGAAGATAAAGGGTAAAGAGATTGTGGTTTGTGTTCCTGCCTACTTCGTATACAATTATTATCATCTACAATAAGCAGAAAGAGGTATGAATTCATTTGATAATGCAGATGATTAAAAAGATACAGTTGACCAAAATAAATTGCTGGTAATTTGCTCACCCTCAGGTCATGTAGTTTATAGGTGACCATTTTTTTCTTCAGGTGCATCTTACAGGGAAAAAAAAACTGCTATTGTAACTGCAAAACTTTGATTTTGTGCAATATATATTTATAAATATACATTTATAATATAGGAGAGAGTGAGATGATTTTGTTGAAAAAAGGCTGAAATAGGCTGGGTGATAAATTAATTTTATGGATTAACTCAAGTGTGAGGTTTACGTCAACAGAGTATATACACATATATACAGAAGTGTGCAGAAGAACTTTTGATTTTGCCGTAACCTAGGTCAATCGTTTCCAGGGAACTGTAAAAATTGGCGCGTTTAAGGTCTGTTTTCTTTAAAAATCAACAATCTCCACTGCTTGATTAATATATGATATAACGTGGGTCTCAGAATGTACAAGAAGCACTGCATTAAATAAAAATTTCCCATGTCATGTCTTTAAAATATGAACATTTATTTAACCCCAGTATTTTCAACGGTGTTTCTGCGCTCGCATGGTAAATAAATAAATGCTGAAGTCTATTTAACTGAATGTATTTTAATTGCATTACAACTTCAATGCTGTACAAGAAACCGTATCAAATTTTAAAAAGTCACATTAACCGTTCATCTGAAGTTTATCGGTATGGGAAGAAACACTAGCTGTGCATATTCCCTATTTGTTTGAATGAAAATCGGTTGACGCTCCGTCTGGGCTCCCGTAGATCCCCCCGCATGTCATAGAAATACACAAACAACATAGCAGAGGATACTCTAAGAAATGTTGCACTCTTTGAAATGAAAATGAAACATGGATGCACAAACACACCTGGCAAAAAAAAAAAAAACCCAGCATAATTCAGTGCTCTCAGTCATGCATTCACCATCAGACACAGACATTTGACACTGTGTTCCACACCTTGTATTTCCCATGGTAAGGAGTAATGTATAAGACAATTAATGTAGAAGACAAGACGCCCATATTAAAGGAACTGTTACATATCTAATGTTAGAATTCAACGTTGCTGTTTCTGGATAAATTATGTGACCCAGCCGCAAAAGATCCAGCCACAAAGGCCATTTCACCCATCCCTAGGTTGAAGAAAGTTTATTTTAATACTTTTTTAATAGCGGATGCATTTTAGCTTTATTGTAATTATTTTATTTTGAAGCGGTTAAAACAATTTTTTAGAAAACACGGTCTGTATTTCCACTGTTATGTGGATGACACTCAAACTTACCTGCCCTTAAAACAGACATCAAACGGGTTGGAGACTCTTATGTCTTGCTTGTCGGATGTGAAAGCCTGGTTGTCTCTGAACCTTCTAGATTTTAACGAGAGTAAAACTGAAATAATTGTGTTTGGCCAATCAATTTCTTCTAGGGAAACAACAGTAAATCTTGGTAAATCAAGCTTTGCTGTGAAGCCTTGGGTAAAAAAAATCTGGGTGTTATCTTTGATGACAGCTCGAGATTTGATCAACAGATAAATGCAGTGGTCAAATCCTGCTACTTTCAGCTTTGACTTTTAAAAACAGTCAAACCTAATTTATCTAAAAAAATTATTCATGCTTTTATTAATTCTAGGTGTGACTACTGTAACTCCTATTTTAGGATTAGTCAGACAACTCTATTCCATTTACAGTTCAAAATGCTGCTGCAAGGCTTTTATCTGATACCAAAAAACATGACCACATCACACTAGTCTTGCGCTCTTTTGCCAGTGCACTATCGTGTCACTTTTACATTTTTTCTCTTGGTTTTTAAATCACTAAATGGCTTGGCACCTTCTTATCTGTCAGATCTGTTGACTGAACATCAGCCTGGTTGGTCTCTTTGATCAAACCAGAGATTATTATGTATCCCCAAGTCAAGGCTGAAATGCAGGGGTGACCGTACTTTCGCAGTAGCTGGTCCTAGACTGTAGAATGCTCTGTCCCTCTGTATTAGATCTAGATCATCTCTGTCTGGTTTTAAATCTAGGTTTTTGATTTGACGTCTTTCTCTTTGTGATTTGTATTAGGCAGCACATTGGTCAACTTTTGGTTGTGTTTAATAGTGCTATATAGATAAAATTGACATTTAATGGAAAATACCCTATCAGTCTAAATGTAGTTGAAGTAATTTTATGTTTCAAGCGATTTCTTTTTATTAAGTTGCAAGAGTAACATTCCATTTCTGAATGAAAAGGTTTCAAAATGTAAATCCTACACAATTTCTTGTGTTGAAAAATGTGCAACTTTATAGTGTTATAAAACCTTCTTCATCAAAAGCCACAGGTATTAATTTTGTTTATCCTCTATTTATAGTCAATAGCCATTGACTTGTAAAACCTTTAAAATGCCTGCAGCATTTCATGAATCGCCAATGATACCAACTAAAAATAACTGTTAATTTCCTACTAAAGAGAAAAAAAAAAAGTCAACTACATCTTGGATGACCCGAGAGTGTGTAAATTATAAGCAAATATTTCATTTCTGGGTGAACAATCCCTTTATAAAAAAAAAAAAAAAAAAAAAAAGATTACTAGCCTTAACTGAAATACCAAAGAAGCTTTACTGTGAAATCATCTCAAAAGATCTCGAAGCATTTTCCTGTCTGCAAAGACCAGAGGTTTCCTTTTAGACCACTTTAGAGGAAGTAAAACTGCTATGTGTCAATAAAGGATGGCATGTGTTTTCCGCCGTTATAATAATATTCAAGCGCATATGATGCCGTTTGCTGCCAACCGTCACAGTCGATCATCCAGACAGAAAATGAGCAGGGCAAAATGGTTTGCTAAGTGAGCGAGTTCAAATCTCTGCCTGAGCCAACCGTATCAGATGTCGGAATCAATCTGCTGTTTGTTTGGGAGGCATAATTACCACTTATTGTTTTTATGTGGCTCTCCCCCCAATTAAATTCACAGCATGGAGGCGAGACAGAGGGAGTGTGCTGAAAGAGTTTAGGATTTCCCCATGAATCACACATCAGACCATGACAACAGTGACTGAAGGGAGGAATCTTTGCTGAGTCATGAACAGGTGGTGTCGTTCAGATGAAAACCGGGAGTTTATTTGACTGGGATTGATGGAGTGGGATTAAAAATGTAAAAACACTCTCCCCAAAGATTCTTTCATAATTTACTCATGCACACGTCATTTCAAATCTCGTTCTTTCACGAGACATAAATGAGAGAAAACTGATTATCGAGCTCCAAAACTGAGAAAAAAACAAAACAAAAAGCATCATAAAACTGACAACAATTAACATTAAAAGTTAGTGCTTAAAGTGGTGGTCCACTATGATATCATATTTTAAACTTTAGTTAATGTGTAATGTAGGTGTGGGAATATAAACAACATCACTGAATGTAATGCGCTCAAAGTTCAATGCAAAGGGAAAAAAATGGCTTTTACAGAGTTAGCTAAGCAAAGCCAGCGAATGAAGATTGGGGACTACAAAAAAATGCATCCGGGTTAGTGAGATCACAAAGGCTTCAGGTTACACGCGTTCACCATGTGCATACACCCCACACAGCGAAAGGGCGTGGCCAGAAGCGAAGTAATGTTGAAGCAGAGAAAGCTAAAATGCCTTCCAAACGCTGCTATTTTCAGAGTGTCTTTTGTTTCTGTATTTGAGCTTCCAAAGGACAAGACACAAAGAGAGAAGTGCTTACAATTCAATTTTAATTATGTTCCAGGGAATTATTAAAAAATACATATGGCTAGCATTTGACAAAGGAGAGCTTCCAGAATCTCTCCCCGTTCAGTGCTGGATTCGGCTAAAACTTCTCAAAGAAGGAGCAGCTCCAATTATAATAGAAAAAGCTGTGAATAGTGAGCCACAACCTGTAAGTATTTTATTTGTTAAAATTGATCCTTGGTTTCCGCTATATTCATTCTTCCATGGCGGGGTACCACGCCAAAATGGATCCCGCCATAGCTACATTACAGCTTTTCATTCAAAATATTCAGTCGTGCTTTTTTTTTTTTTTTTTTTTTTTTTTTTAAATAGCGGGTGATACTCGCATCAAAACGTATTAAAAGGTAAGTGAATTATAACAGCAAAAACTTTTCTGTAACTGTAGTAGTGCTGTGCGTCATTTGTTTAACCCTTTAAGGTTACTTAAAGGCTGGCTGACTGATAGGTCCGTAATGCGTGAGGTCAGCAAACACGACGTATAGCCATTTTACTTTGCTTCAGGACGCATTAATGCCGCTCTGTAGGTCTATTGGAGACATTCATAAATATTCCTAGCAAATCTAACAAATGTTGGAGACATACTCGTTACATATAACACACTAAATCGCACTTCATCAGCGTTTATTTGAGCGCACAAGAAGATCTGCGCTTGAGCAGCGTGTATTTGAAGGGGCGTGCAAGAAGTTTTGTGCACAAGCAGAGGAAATCGGCGCGCAAGCAAAGAGATTCACATGCTCGTAGACTATTTTATGAATGTGATCTCGAATTGTAATACTGCACACACATTTGTCATTGAAATAATGACACAGGTAGTTGGTAGATCTGTGTAAAAAAGGCCTGCTGCCACAGCTGGAAAAAATCCTAGAGGAAACACTGTGATCTATTGCATGCATAGTTTCTAGCATTAATGGAATGTTGTAGCAAGGATGTAAACAACGGGAAATGCTGTTTGGCACCGTTAATAATTTAGTTACAAAATTCACAATCTTCAAATACACAATCTTCAGCAGCGCTGCAGTGTTTCTCTATGCGGATGCTTTCACTGTGTTCTACATCTCATTTAACCAACTCGCAAAATATATATGAACGTTTCATATTACTTTCACATGCTTATTCCGAATATATGTGGAAGACACTTGTAAGATTTTATTTTAGAGAGCAGGCATGAGGTTCAGTCGTGTCCTTTGATACTGATACGGCTAACAGCTACTCTGACAGTGTTTACACGGTGCAAAAGTGCGTACTATTAGAGGCGTGACGCTTTTCATGGTGATGGGGAGCTGATCCGTGAATCACAGCACATTATGTTGTCTGACCAATCAGAGCCTCTTGAGAGGTGGTCTTTTGGAGGAACTAGGAAATATGACACCCGTTTTCATGTTAGCTGAGCTGTATATAATCAAAGTAAGATATTATAATAAAAAAATAACGTGATGTTTTTTTTACAAATGAAGCATGAGTACACATTCCTTGGCAACTTATAAACACAACTAAGCCTTAAAAATACACTCCGGACCACCCCTCTAAAAAAATACTGTAATTTACTACTAATAATGATGTTTTACACCAGGTTAAAAGGCAATTATATTAAAAGTTATAAGTGCTAAACATCATTGATTTTAAAAAGGTAACTCGTGACTAATAATCTGCAAAATCTGAATATTCAAACAACATTCAGCGATGTAAATAAATAGGGAATGTTAAGCTCAAAAAGAAAAAAAAAGAAGAAGGACCATGGCAACTGACTATTAAAATAGTTCTTAAACAATTTAACCTTAAGCAATAACAATTTTGAAACTCATGCAACTGACTAATAGTGATCTCTTGTGATGCCCCATATTTGAATATTCATTTAAATTAAAAGTGCATAAATAAGACTTAAGAAGATTTTCAGCAACAACAAAAAGAACATTCACATATACTGACCTTCTTTTGCATACAGTAACAATGCATTTTGGGAACTCGAAAATGGAAATATCTGAAAACCTCTTCTAAAATGCCAGTATCTCCACTAATAATAGCAATACAATTGTAAAAATCTACAATTATCATCATCATCATCATCTCCTTTGTAATTATGTTTGGGTTCAGACCTTGAAATGTGTAAATAAAACAAAAGCTGCTTGGGTGTTGGTGGTTATATAGCAAAAGAGAAAGACTGAAAAAAAATAATGCTGATGTATGTTTCTCTGAATCCTTTAAGTTAATAAAACATGTTTCTCTCAAACCTCTAATAGCATGAGCATGTGGATTTTGTGTTCAGAATATAGATACATGCGTGAATAGTAGATAAGAAAAAAAAACACACAAAGTACAACCGGACTAACTCTGTGAGGACGGTCTTTCTTTATAAACTACTATAACACAGTCTTCAGTCATTTTCATGGATCTGTTTAAACACCATCACCACACAAAACCTTTTATTAAGTACACTGATATGATATCAACATACCCGAACAATGAATAAATGAGATTCAAGTCTGACATTGAACGGGAAGATTTTCAGTGACTTAAAATGCGATCAGGGAGGCTTTGCATATATAGGCATACATAGCCATTAGTCAACTGTTATGAACAAGTAACCTTTAAGCTAAACACTGTACAAGAGTAACAACTATAAAATGGGCTCTAAACCTTTAAAGATTGAAGGTTTTCAGCACTTTATGGAAAGGAAAACGCTTTTCCTACAAGCAGTCAAAAGGTCGCATGCCTCCCAAAAATAATCACACTGCTAGGAAAATGAATGGTTTCCACACAAATTACAGTACCTATCCAAACCAAATGCCACATGCTGAAATATGCTCGCCATCCTCTGCACCCTGCTATTACAAACTGCACAAACACTGGCACAGAGACAATGCCTATAATAAACAAGCTCCTTACATGTAAAGAAACTAATAAATCTTTGTGTGTTACTAGCAATGGTAAAGCGGATCAGGAAAACAAGAGTTTCGGTCATTGTTTACCGGTTCACACATGGGATTAAAATATTGTAACATTATTATTAACAGTATTTTACTGTAAAATATTGAGACTACACTAGAGACTATTTTGGTGCTATTTACACATATTATAGTCCAACTTTTTATTATTATATTACATAATATTTTATTATTATATTATATTATATTATATTATATTATATTATATTATATTATATTATATTATATTATATTATATTATATTATATTATATTATATTATATTATAAGGGGTGTCCAGATCCGATCACGTGATCGGATATCGGTTTCAGACTCGAATTCAGACGTTACTTGCTGATCACAGAGTTAGACCTCTTTCTTGAATTCACACAGAATCAGCAACGCGTGGGGCATGACATCACTTTGTGGCAGAGATGCTATTGGTTAAATTCTGGGAAAGTAGAACAGAAACTTGAAGTGGAAAGCGTGAGTATGTCTGCAGTCTGGAGGTATTATAAAGTTGATCATGAGAACATTGTCATAGCAACCTGTAAGACCTAAACTTAGGATTGCCTGTCGGGTATTTTCAGTTGAGGTGCCATTTATTTTATTTTTTTTATATTTACTGCTGCACTAAAGTCCAAAAGTGAAGAATTTCTGTTAATTATTACTTGAATGTTCAAGTTACCTCACAGAATGTTAAAGTAAGGTGAATTAAATTAAAAATAAGGAACATCCAGGATCGGTTTCTTCGCTTTGCTTTATTGTTTTTATGTATTATAGAAGTATCGGATTGGTAGATACTCAAAATCAAATGACTCGGACTCTAGGTAAAAAATAAAACCCTGTTCGGGATATTATATTATATTATATTATATTTCTTAATAGCACCAAAAATAGTCTATACTCACTCAACATTACATATTCCAAGCTTCAGGAACAGACTGAAATAAAAGTCACTGAAATATTCTCCTCAGCTGTAACTCTGTAAAATGAAAAATAGGCCGCCATCATAACATCTGACATCAAATGTCTTGAGTATTTTATAGGCGAGCTGGACATCATAATGGTCACATCTGTTATGACAGCTGCAACAGAGATTCTTTAGATTTTCGCATTAACTTAAGGAAAAGATCCATGTAAAATCTTTTTTTTAAAAAACATCATGGTTTGGACTGACACGAGGGCAAGTAAATAATGACAAACTGTTCATTTCTGGCTGAACTATCCGTCTGTAGGGCAGGATATTGTCTCTTTGACAGGACCTTGCTACAAACATCCAGTTCTGCTCTTGCATTAAACAACACATGGCCTTAACAGGAAGCAGGTGGAACGTCTGTCCTTGTCGTTTATGTCCTTCTCCTGCACCCGAGGTCTGACTGTGAGGGAGGGAAAGAGAGAGAGAGGACGATACACAGAACTAGAAGCACTGTACCTCTGAGCATCTGGTGTGTCGACAGACAAGAATAGATTACATATACTGTATACATACTATGTTTAAAGGGTAAATTCACCTATAAATGTAAAATTCTGTCATTGCTGCTGTTGTTTGGACCACACTTCTTTTCAATGTATTGATAAAAATGGTCACTCAAAGTATCTTTGTGTTTCACATAAGGTCATACCGTTTTGGACATGAGGGTGAATAAATGATGACACGTTTCATTTTGGTGAATTCTACTTTTAAGTGGCAGGTTTTGCATAGAGATGATCAGGTTGTCAAAACAAATCTCCTTTCAAAAGGATCAGCTGAAATGACAAAGCGCTGCATTATGCATGTCAGGCCGATGTCACTTGTGTAAAGTAGCACTACACATACGGTCATGCGATACTCCATTGTCTTTTATGTTGTGAAGTATTTGCGCATACCTACAGTCGAGACTGAACTCAATGTGTGCAACTGCAAAAGTCTCAGTTTTACGAATTTGCTTCTTTTTTTGCTTATATATATATATATATATATATGGAATCATAATAGTCCCAAAACAATATGAAACCCATTTTCACAAGTTTGGATTTTAAGGCCCCCAAAAGTTTGTTGCAAAACACAAATACATATTTAAAATAGTCTATTTAATCTAAATTCTTGCTAGGACTGCATAATGAATTGTATGCGATTATCATGCATTTTGTCGGTAAATCTTACAGGTTCTGGTTATCAGTAGTAAACTGTATGTGGATTTAGATGGAGTTTACTATGGTTCACTGTCAAGCTAAGCAAAATATTGCAATATTAAAATCCGAGATAATCATTCTACGATATTGACAACCTATTTGCATAGCTTCTCAGTGAACTACTGGCCTGTGTAGAGTAAATGCTGCTAATGTTAAAACCTCAAGCATATGGATATACCAAATATTCTGATGTTTTTACTCCAAACTCATGTCACAATTTCAGCAGAGTTTAAACTAAATCCTTCAGTGAAATTATGTGGCTTTTACACAAAATAAGGCATACAGCATATCCCATAGTATTCTAAGTGGTAACAAAGGCATTGCATCCCTGCTATCGGGAAAATTAGAAGAATAATAGCTCTATAAACTATACGGTTTGTTGTCATGTTTTAGTGTGTTTATCACATTGATTTAACATCATTAAAAGCAGTTAAATCTTCTTTTTATTCACAAACTGCTAGAGATTTCCTGAGCTTCTCCTGGATGTACTCTGCATATTAATGGTCCCCTTAACTTAAAATAAAAAATATAGATGTTATTTATTAGTCTTTTAGTTAAGGATATCTATAAGCTAGTGTGCTCCAAAACAGTGACAAAATAAACATCCAAAGCTTCTATTTTGTCCCTTTCATCTTAATGGATCAACAACATACTTCAGTTTCTCATCAGATCTTGACTAATCAAATGCTCTCTAGTATCTGACATGCCCTGCCTCCTTCAAGACGCTTCTCATTTGATTTTTTTTTTATGTGCTTGAGCTCAACCACTCTCATTGGCAGAGCTGTGATAAAACAAACCGCTATTGGCTGGTTTTTCAAAGGGGAGGAGCTACTCACCCACCCTTTCTTCACATTTCAGGTGAGATTATGCCAAACATTAAATCAAAATGCACATTTCAAAGCACTTCACGGAATCTTTAAATCATGACGCAAGGCATACTATTCCAGGGTTCCTAGCTGCTACTCATTTGAATAGAGAAAATGGCCTTTTTTTAACCACTTTTTAGTCTTATCGCACATAAAAATGAAATTTTTCATGGAGTTTACAACAGTCTCTTGACTTTCTGCATCACAGAGACCAATATTTTAACAATTTCCAAAAACTGAATCGCATTCTGTCCATCTGATAGCAGGCATGGATATCAATATTACGATCATGATTATTAAACATATTACATGCAGCGCTTTGTAAACACTTGTTAGTAATTTTTGTTGGGTCTCCCTGTACAGTTTGATATCGCAATTGAACCCGGAAGCTGTGTCGTGTGATGTCAGACTTTACACGCAGTTTGATTTTACGAAGATTTACTTACTTATTACTTTACTTATTTACACAACCGTGCTTCACTCAAAAGATGTGCATGACAATCACAAAAAAAAAAAAAAAAAAAAAAAAAAAAAGATTTTGTTGATTTATCCTGCAGCCCTAATTCTTGGAAAATCATTAAATAAAAGATGTTAAAATTCAAAAGAAGCAAGGGCTTCCCACCAAGTTTTCTAAAGAGACCCAATTGTCTTACAAAATGAGCAGATTCATTCATTTAATCATTCCTTCATTTATTTTTCTTCAGCTTAGTCCCTTTATTCATCAGGGGTCACCACAGCGGAATGAACCACCAACTTATCCAGCATATGTTTTGCACAGCGGATGCCCCTCCAGTTGCAAACCTTCCAGCTGCAAACTCCACACAGTAATGCCAACTGGCCCAGTTGGGACTCGAACCAGCGTCCTTCTTGCTGTGAGGCGACAGTGCTAAACCACTAAACCACCATGTCGCCCAAGCAGATTTATTATAGCCTTTTATTCGCATCTAAACAATGATCAGCTAACAACGTTTACAGAATTTAAATGGTGTCATAGAAGCTTGATTGATGCCCAAGAACGAATGAGGTTTGTTGTCTTGCATCAAGCAAGTATGGCTGAGTTTGACTTCATGTTTACTGATCAATGTTTATCTGTGAATAAATTGGATTTTATCCTCGCTGGCACTCCAACAATACCCTTTAATGGTGTTCAGCATTCATGTGTGAAAAGAAACTGACCTCACATTGAAACATCTCCAGCAGTAACACACATTATTTTCCAACAGTTTAAAGATTTAGTCACATGTAGGCGAGCTCTTCCACCCAATGCCCACAGCCACCAAAATCCAGACAGCAATTAAAAAGAAACATCCCGGACAAGCAAATGAAGCCGAACAGCTGTTAAGTCTTAAAGACCACCTGTCACTGCACGTTTCCTCTTTACGCTGCCCCATCCTTAACCCTTTCTTACCCGTTCTCACTTCAAGCTAACAACCATTATCCAAACTCGCAGCACACAGTTTCAATTACTCACCGAACGCACTCCGAGCACTAATGACATGCTGCTACAAAGCTTTCCGAGGACTCGAATAAAGGCAGCTTTATTTTAGTCCATGCGAGAAGCAGAAAGCGGCGTCCTGTGATCCTGGTGTTTATAAGAGAGCCTCCTCTCATTCTCTGTCTTTCTGTCTGCCTCTTCTCTTTCTCTCCCTCTCTCTCTCCGCAGCGAACGGATCCCACACAGCTGCAGCACGCCTCTCTCCCACATATCAGGGAGGATGTGGGCGTAAAGTGATTTGATTTGCTCTGAGTTGTGAAGAGAGAAAAACAAGCCAAACGTATCCTGAGAGAAGCTTTCAAATGGTGAATGACAGCCTGAATGAATCTGACCAACGGCTTTAGACATAGACCGCGTAGAAGCACATGAAAGCCACATCGAGCAGGTCTACGTGGACATGAAAATTCTAAATAATATCAGGATTTGATCATATTTCAGTGATGTAAGAGGGTTGTGAGCATGTGAATCTAATTGCCATAACCGGATTAAGGTAATGTTGCTGTCAGAATAAGCACAAACGTTTTGCACAAAGTAAAATGTGGTTCTCATAATTAATAATACTCATCATTAATATGAAGTAATAATAATAATAATAATAATCTAACAATTACAAAACTAAATATTTAATTATTATATTTCTATATATTATCATTAAAATATAGAAATTATTATTATTATTATTATTATTATTAAGTTCTATATTGTAATAATATATAAAAATATTTTAAAAATAATATTTAGTTTTATAATTGTTAGAGTAATATAATAATAATAATAATAATAGTATATTCTATATTTTAATTATAATATTTAGAAATATAATAAAATTAAATGTTTAGTTTTGTAATTGTTTATTGTTGTAATTGGAATATAATAATAATAATAATAATAATAATAATAATAATAATAATAATAATAATAATAAACAACAACAACAACAATAATGTTACTAACAATTACAAAACTAAAATATTTAATTTATTATATTTCTATATATTATCATTAAAATATAAAACTTAATAATAATAATAATAATAATAATAATAATAATAATCTAAAAATAAGATCTGTAATAGTTAATGCTTTTTATGCATACTGATAATCATTTACAGACTGTGCAAGTCCCACAGCGTCTACAGAAGTGCCATAAAACAAATTAGAGAAGCTTTTTTGCAGCCAAGTGGAGATTCTTTTATATAAACATGAAAATAAATGAATAAACAGATGGTCAAAAGCACTGCAAGAGTCTCTTGACCTACATTTTGCAATTCAATGTGCTCTTCTGTGCTCAAGGACATGACTGAGGAATAATCATTATTATTACAATTTATTTGTACTAATTCTACACAGCAAAAGCTAAAATGAGCACCTTAAGTACCCAAGTGCAACAGCAAAAAAAAAAAAATTAATAAAAAAAAAAGAAAAAAAAAGTGTATGCTAATTCATTATGATTATGCAGATTACATGAATAAGAGGGAACAGCTGTGAAGAATTTGTGAGAAACATCTTTATCAGAACAAAATGAGTAAATATAGATCAGGGTTATTAATAAATAAAGAATGATGATGATAATAATAATAATAATAATAATAATAATAATAATAATAATAATAATTCAAGAGTTCACACAGATATTCTTTGTTAATAATAGCAGGTTTGGCATGCTGTCGCCGGAGAGAACCCTGAGCTTGGAGATAATAGAGCCCAGGTCTCCTGCCTGGTCAATAAGCATGTAAGGGGTATGAGATCAGGTAGTTCTCGAGAGCTCCTCTTGGTAAAGGAGGAAAGGGGAGATGGGGTGGATTCTTCAAAAAAAACTAAAATTAGGGAGTAATGCTAATCGGGCTATTTATAGTGAGTTTGGAATGATCCGATGGCTTACTAATGATTACAGATGAGAGACCAGTCACGATCAATCCCGTCACATGCTTCTCTTGAAATTGGTTTGTAAAACTTTAACTTTACTAGACCATTTCAATGTGATGTCATTGGCCCATGAACATTTCCTGCTTGTTATCATACTATTTCATAACAGTAACAAGAGGCAATTCAATCATATCTTCACATTAAAACACCCATCATAATATTATTTATCAATATGTGGACATTTTTGGATTCTCAGAAGCTATGGAAATTAAAAATGTAAAACAGGAAATACATTAAGACCATTGTTGTTGTTTACAATCCTCAAAATTGCCTATAATGAAACTTGTGAAAGGAAATAAGAGCAAAAAATACAAACCACTATTCTACATTTATTTAAACAAGAAAAAGAAACTAAAGAAAAAATAATAATAAAAGCTTAGTGCAATGGCATGCAAATAAAAACAAACAAAACAACACAGCAGGACTTCAAGTGAACCATGTTTCGCATGGTGTCAAACCCTTATTCACTCAGCAACAGTTGTGTAAATTCCAGGAAGATATATTAAGCAGTATGTATTTCACTGCATTGAAACTACAAAGCTGTAAATTTTATGTGGAGTAATAGCAATAATAATAATCTGAAGAGCCCTCCTAGCCGGCTATAATCGAGCGTGGAATTGCTTCCCAGCAATAATGTTATTATATCAACAGCCTTGTTGATTAAGCCCTCAAGACATTGCAATTCTATCAAATCATTTGTGCACACCAAATTATTTTGGGAAAACAAATACGATGTTGTCAAGCTTACAGTTCAAGAGTTTAATTCGGCTTCAGTGCAGACCCCACAAACAGCCTCTGCTCAGAACAGACTAATTTATTCATTTCAAATTCATGAATCATCAAAATGTCAGACCGCTAAACAGCCTATTCATCAGACCAGCCTAGTAAACCTTCATTAAAAAAACAAATAGAAACAAAAACGTCCACAAAAGACCTTGATGGATACGATGTCATGTTAATTGCCCAAATAGTGATGGAAAGATTCTTGCCATAGCTCGACCTGGACGTGTCATGCAAATGAACTGTTTACTTAAAAGCAAAGAGCCAGAGAGCACTTACCGAATCGAGTGACGCCAGCGGATGATAATGCTTCTGCTACATCACAATGATAAATGATAGTCACAACATAACTTTGAGTACTACTACCTTCCATTTCATCAACACCCTCTTGCTGAGAAAGCCAAGCGATGATGACTTGCTGGAATAACAGATTTTGACTCAGAGGCCCAAAACAGAAGTTGCTGGAGAAGCTGTTAGGCCATAGATAGTAAGTAGGACAGCTGAGCTCATTAGAGCGGAGGACACTAGTGATTTCTTGGTTGTACGATAAGAACTGACAGTTGAAGTCAAATTAAGTTCAATACAGAACCAATAAATATGTTTAACTGTTCAACAACATTCTTGGTGTTAACAATTTTATTTACAAATATGTATATTTGAAACACTAATACTAAACAGAGATTTCTGTCCCTCATGGAAAGTCTGTTGACAAATGCTTGAGGTTATAATTAAAGTCTTCCAAGAGGACATGACTGGTTTAAATGATAAACATATAATTTTTTAATGTAGGTTTTTATTCAAATAAACATCAATCAGGTTTAAATGTTAGGGCAGGGAGATAAATTAAAGGCGATTTTCACGCACACTTTGTCAGCTGTGGTAAAAATGCTAAACTGAAAACCAAACCAAACGTTATGACGGCTGGCGAATACAAACGGGAATGTAATTTGGCAGGGAGATGTCACTAGAAACAAAGAGCAGAAAGAGCAGCTGGGTTTGTCAATAGAAAAAAAACTAGTTGTTCTAGTAAAGCTCCAGCATGCGCTTTCAGATGGAGCATCATTTACTATGCATGCAGAGACGAATTTCAATGACAACTTATGTTAAATCTCATTCAAAATGGTTGTGATTAGACAATAACAAAAGATAACCATTCTGTAATAATGACAGCTGTTTTCATCACAATTCTATGAACTATAGATTGTGTTGTAAAAGATGATCATGAAAACACTACATTTAGTTGTGTTTTTTATTCCAAACTCACTTTATAACTCAAAGGTTTAAAATAAATCCTTTTGTGAGATGGTTCTATAGCTATGTGATTGATAGTCTTGCTGAATCAATGAAACCAGTTAAATATTCTGTTTAAAATGCATTCTTATGGGGATTTACTGGGTTTCTTTGTGGGTGTTTGGAGTTTCTGCGTGAGACCTCCCTCTGGTCTTCTTTGGAGGTGATTTACTACTGATCACACAAATGTGCGATTTCATGTTGATTAAATCACCCAGTTGTAGTTTATGTGTGAATAAAACAAACATTCAATACGTTTATCATATAAAGTGATGGTGTCTTTGCAGGACACTAATTTCTGTTCTCTTTACAAATGTTTGAAAGCACAAGAGTTCTGGGCAAACAGCCTTTCAATGGAGGGACAGAAATCTTTCATGATTTGATTAAAAAAATAAATAAAAAATTAATAATAATAATAAATAAAAAATTAATAATAAATAAATATATATATATACACATATATACTCATTTGAAGAACCAGATTTATGGGTTTAGAATGACATGAGAGTGATTCAATAATTAGAGAGTATAATTTTATGGTGACTTGTCACAAGTTCGTTAGGACGCCAATCAATCTATTTAATATAGCCTACTGTTCAAAGTAGAATCAAATATTAACATTCACTCAGCAAAATTAGCTTCAGACGAATAGTCCGGATACATTTGCACAGCTCGCATGACTATGAAAAATTAAAAAGGCTGACGACAATGAACTGATTGTTGAAGATTGCTCCGCTTCGGATTGTTCATTGTTGATGTGCAGCTCATCAAAACGCCTCAATGAATCAAGTCCACAATGTTGTTCCCACGAATGTAGCTGACAACTGACTCCTTTCAAGTGAAAGAAGCAGTATCAGACCATCTTGGATATTAAATACACAGATCCAAGTAAACTGGTCATCCACACACAAGCTTACACTAAATGCAATTACATTCGATTTGTGAAATGTATTTGGCACATGTTCACAAGTCTGCCGCCAGGGCACTCGATAACAATAAAAATGTCCAAATATGACTTAACCGCAGATAGTAGCATGGCTGATCTTTGTATTGTTACAATACAGCTGAACTCTAGGAACACAAAAATGTACATTCAGTCATTATTTATTCACACTCCTGTCAACCCAAACGCATATACTGTAACTGCTGTACTGCAAAACACAAATGAAGATCTTTAAAAAAAGAATAATTCAACTAAAAAAAGAAAGTGATAGCATAATTTTATTTACCCTCAATAAATTTACATAAAAAAACATTATATTCAATACTGTTGGAATCTCTATTCAATTCTATGTGTGTTCAAAAAAAGGCAGGAGAGGTTTTTCTTCAATGTCAAACATCTTTGTAATTTATTGGATACAAATGAATAATTCGATTCACAGAATTCTGGTATCCTCAATGCAATGCAAGAGTTACATTCAGGAGGTGCACAACTACTTTCATTTCCTGATTCACGCTTTTCGTAATTTGTCAATCATTCTCCAGTCCCCCATTGGCCGCACCCATACATACGTCCTCTTTTTCTACCAATTCTCTGCACAATGTCAAAAGCACAAGACTTCTCAACTGCAAATTTTGTGCTCACAGGAAGTTTCGCAGCAGAGCTCAAGTTAAAAATGCTTAATTTGTATGCAAAACATATCACACTCGAGAAGAAGTTTGGTTAATATACATATGCACTGAGGCCCAGGCCTTGTCATGTTATGAGGAACCCTTATAGGTTACTTCAAAAACTAGCCCTTACTTCTCTTAGTCGACAAGAATACAAGTTTCTGGCATCAGCATCTTGTTATCATATTTCATTTACATTGTTTGCCGATTTTATTCAACAAAACTAGCCTAGTATTTAGCCATGTTTGCTGCTACTTTGTCTTGGTCACTGCAGTAAGTGACTGTATTATCATCAATAACGTTACTTGTTGAGCACAAAAGTACATAACATACAAAAACGTAAACAAAATCTTATCTACGAAATGTTATGCCTTTATGCTTTGTTTGCTCGTTACAACACCCGTACGCAGTTGAAAAGTCCAGCATCTTCAGATTGCCTTTATTCTTGATTAGTGTGGTTGAATGACTTTTGTCCTAGGAGCACTGTACAAATGTGGTGGTGCTATTGACGCATGCTCAGGGTCCATTTGCGATATCTAGTCTATATATCTATGGTCAATAGTGTAGTGTTTTGGACCATATTATAAACGTATCTGTTGCAGTAATTCTATAGTTGCTCTGGTAATACAACAACAGTAATATAAACAAATTACCCAATACTGTACTAAGTTTTCTACGACTACATTACAACACTTTAGCAAATACTTAAAGGATACTACAGTACTTAGAGTTTATCAGTTCATAATGGTTTATAGTGCAGTAGCATTCATTAAAGAGTTGTAAATACTATTATATAATACACTTTACTATAGTACGATTCAAAAACACTATAATATTTACTATAAATTACTATAGTATTTTTATCAAGAGTGTATGACTTTCTTTTTTTTTTGAACTATGGATGTCAATAGCTGCTTTTTTCCAGTATTCTTCAGAATATCTTGGTTTCGAGAACCACTTGAGTGTGAGTAAATGGAGAGAAAATGGAATTGAACTCTCCCTTTAAGGGTGAATAAATTATGGGACAATCTTAATTTTTAGGGTGAACTATTCCTATAAGGTTCTTTCATCATTTCAAATCATTTCATCAGCTCCATCAACTGATTTCCCCGACAACCACAATTTGAATGCTTTCAAACTGTCAGTTTCCCTTCCATTCCAAAGACGTGTGCTATAGGTGAATTGAATAAACTAAATAGGCAGTAGTGTATGTGTGTGAGTGAGTGAGTGAGTATGGGTGTTTCCCAGTACTGGGTTGGCAGCTGGAAGGGCAGCTGTTGTGTAAAACATATGTTGGATAAGTTGGTGGTTCATTCCGCTGTGGTGGTCCCTGATGAATAAAGAGACTAAGCTGCAGGAAAATAAATGAATAAATATAATGCAAGTCTTCTGAAGGGACATGATTGCATGTGCAAAAGAGATTTTGTGCCTTTATTTGCCTATAACAGGGGTGTCCAAACTCGGTCCTGAAGGGCCGGTGTCCTGCTTAGTTTAGCTCCAACTTGCTTCAACACACCTGCCTGGAACTTTCTAGTACATCTAGTAAGAGCTGGATTAGCTGCTTCAGGTGTGTTTGATTTGGGTTGGAGCTAAAATATGCAGGACACTGGCCCTCCAGCACAGAGTTTGGACATCCCTGGCCTATAAACACGGATCAACTACAGATACACGCTTAATGCAGCTCAAATGGTAACATCAAGTCTCAAAACAAGTCCAAGAAAAAGCAAGATGTGTACTATCAGGCTCTTGCAGAATTGTGTGAAACGTGTACTATCAGGCTCTTGGGATTTGGCGGCTTGTTTGCAGAAAGCTTTTCCTGTCAAACAAATAAAAAAAAAACAAATATCAGGTCAGGTCAGGAAATATTGAGACTGTCAAGTTCCCCTCCGCATCTCACAGGAGTGCTCTGCTTCCTTTCTACCTGTTCCAATTATTCCATGGAGGCGGGCACTTTAACGAGGATGCTAGCATTCTGTAGAATTTGTCACTAGAGTAAGGGGAGTACAGTGGAGTGAAGTTTACCTGCATAGCACCCTGTTACAGTCGCACACTATGTTTAGCAGAGCCCCCGAAGTTAATTCATCCATCATTCATCTGCATATCATTGAGGTTAGTAAGGATTAACAAAAGACAAAGCTACCTGTGGCTCAATTTTACAGCTAATTACCCAAAAGACCAAAAGCTAATAGTCAGTTTGTCTCGCTAGGATCCATGACTCATGAACAGCCACGTAATAAGTTAGCTCAAGTTTAACCAAGGCACTATATCATGAGAATAAAGGCTATTGTAATGGAGAAATGACAGCTGAGTAGTGAAAATATGTCTTTTTTATGCGGTCATTTATCCTGAACATTTAATGTTACTTGAAATTAGTAGCATAAAAGAAACCAGCACATTGTGTCTTAGCCTGTTCTTGTAACACAATTTGTGTATTCCAAAGACCACGCAAGTTGTGTGAGCAGATTATTTCGTAGACATCTGTTGAAAAATGAAACAATCCTGGTGAGGGAATTTTAAAAATGGTATGTCAGGGTTGGATTAAGGGAGAGTTCTTTCAAAAAAATTTATTCTGGCATCATTTACTCATTATTCACCTCTTCCAAACCCTTTTCAGTGTCTTTTCTTTTGTAGAACAAAAATATTTAGAAAATGTTTATGTTGAACTTCCATAGTAAGAAAAATAATTACTATGGAAGTCAATGGCAATAGTGGTCTAACATTGATTGTTCAAAATCATTTATTTTATTGTTCAACAACAAATTCTTGGGTGAACTATCCTTTAATATATTTGATTAGAAAAAAATGCAGACCACAAATTCAGAGTATGGGTCACCATACTTGACCACATTTCACGACTTTCACTTTCACTTTAATAAAAAAATAATAATTAAATAAATAGGAAAAATGCCCATTGTACTTGTCACACTTGAGCCCCAGCCACTCAAAATGTCTCGCCACACCCCTAATTGTGATACAAGTTGCATTGAATAAGTGTTTGCCAAATGCATAAGTGTACACATCACACATGCTCACCTGACACACTTTTTTGGATGCACTTTCAATAGAGAGATAAATAAATAAAATAATAATAATAAAAAAAACACACTCAAAATTGCATTCCAAAGAAATTGCTTCTGGGACTTGCAAAAAATGAGGCAGAATAAATGGCAACAGGTTTTTTTTTTTTTTTTTTGTCTTAAACTGAACTTTCCCTATTGTTCCTCCTTTGTTGGTTTTTCATCCTCGTTTTTGAGACTCTTTTTTTTTTTTTTTTTGTTTTTTTTTTTTTTTTGCTAAACTACAAAATGTAAATGTGTACCAATATTAAATAGAGGGTAGGATTTTATTTTAATGCTCCTCCAAGCTATTTCACATTTGCAGGAAACTAACTTTGGAAGGGGTGTGGTTAGGGATATTCTGTCCAATCCATCAGTTTGACGTCATCAGAGCAGGAATGCAATTCCAAAGAGAAACTATATTTCAGGCATTTAGTAGACTACCATGACAATTATTCACATAGATTAACTTGCATCGATTAATTTTTCACCTCAAAAATAGCAAGAGTTCTAACAAAGTAAACGTGTCAGTTTTGATTACATGAAGTATTTATATCTCTTAGTGTGTCTGAACTTGTCAAACACAGCTCTCACACTCCCTCCTTCTGCAAATAAAAGATTATAAAAATGTCAAGACTCTTGACAAAAAGCTAATGGTTTGCATGATGGGACAGCGAAAAATATACATTTTACCATCATTCGCTAATTTTCATGTTGACAGGCAGAATGACAGTTCCAGTTACTATTAACTCTTTTAGAAAGAGGTACATAAAGTTGTCAGTCCCTAAAAAGACAGTTCAAGTGGTTCCAAATCTTTATGATTTTCTGTTGAACATTTATTTTTGAGATTATTTTGAAGAAACCTGTAAGCACTGACTTCCTTCGAGGGGAAAAAAAAACATATACTATAGAAGTCCATGGTTATAGGTTTTCAGATTTCTTCAAAATATCTAGAGCAAAAATAAATAGTCCGTAAATTACTATGCAGTAAAACTACCCCTTTAAATTCTCCCTTCCACCACATTCGTCATAAATCATACTTGACTGCAACAAAGTGAAGAAATTCTCAATATAGGGTGAACTGTTTCTTTAAGATTTAAATTGGCAAAAGCTGTTTCGCCTATGAAAGCAAAAACACTTGAAAATGCTAGTAGTAAACAACAGCCAAGTAAAGAAAAACAACCCTGGCCATTTTTTTAACCCAGCTATATATTTGAACGAAAATGGAGCATTTAAATTTCGTTTAAACATGAAAAACATAAGCAAAATAAGCTCCTTACTGTACAGTGCATCATTAGCCTACTCCTCAATCCTTTAAAGTCAAAGAAGCGCAACAAATCTCAAGTCAACCACAGTGTTTACCTAAATTTTTGCGTAACGTTAATCCAACAAAAAACAACCCTTAATGGTGATTTAATAAATTTGCACATTCGCCTGTTGTTACAGGTCCGAAAACTACGTCACTATAATAATCGCCCGTCATCAACAGTATCGAGCACTAACCTTGATCCTCTTCACTTTCTTCCACTTGTTACAACGCCATTCACTCTTTGTCGGGATTCCCCTTCATTTCCAAAAGCTCTTCCCGCATTCCCGCGCCGATTTGACGGATTTCAATTGATCTGTTCCGTGATTCCCAGTCAAATCCAACGCTGCTCTGACAGTCAGTTTAACACAATGAGAAAGAGGGACAGGGGCTTTAAACAGCTGTTTCCAAAATGGAGAGATCCCACAGCCAATCACCCTTCGTCTGCTCTATCACCAACAATAGCACTTCGCATTGTTCACGGGAAGCTGCTTGTATTGTAAAATTTCAGACGATTTAAATGTTGAAAATGTTTGTTTTAGGGGATTTATGAAAAGTCTTCAAGCTGGGGTGCAGGTTGGTGAATTCGCCTGCTGAATACCTTTACAAAATTGCCATGGTAACGTCAGTTTCCGCTAAAACGCCACACTTGCGGTGATTGTTTGTGTCATAAATATGTGGCAACTTAGTCACAGCTGTAGGCATGCATAAGCTAATTAAGTATAATAATCACGCCTGGAAGCATCATACTTTGAAAGCGATATTACTTCGATGTTTTAACTGTTCGTATGATTTTAAGATAATTTTACACCACCAGCGAAGATAAACTATTCCTTAAGCCATCTATAGAAAGAAAGGAAGTGTGTGGATGAAGTTTTTGCCATCTGGTTTATGTCTCCATCTTCTGGTAAACACAATACTGCACGTCACTCTTTTTTAACATTTATTGTATAACAGAGAGATTGTACACAACATTTATAATAATAATCATTAGATTATTTACAATGGTGCCAATAAAGAATGAAAAAGAAAAGAAAATATGATGAAAAAACTTCAGAAATCAAATAAATAAATAAATATCAATAGGATAACTGATCTGAGGATAGATATATAATAGATAAAGAAATTGAGAGTGAATTGATGGCAAAATAAGAAGATAACAGCAATTTAGAGATTTAATAGATTATACATATTAAAGGTCATGCAAATTGTATATGTTTTGAGTGCTTTCTTGTTAAGTGAATCTAGAATTGTAAGCAAGTAAATTTTAATCTATTGTTTAAATGCTATAAATGTTGGCTTGCAATTTGAAAATTTACATTTGTGAATATAAAATCTGCATTAAAAAATTTAAGTTTATTATAAAGCAGACATTAAAATTTGTATAAAAAACAAAAATTACTTTTGGAAAAATTCTGTGAAGTAATATGTGAGATAAATTTGAGATAAATAAATTAACATCTTGCCAAAATTGGAACACACAGTTGCAAATAAGTGAGGAAGAGTTTCAGCTTTTTTCTGACAAAGTCTGATCCAAATCTTTTCTTTAAGAATTTTTGGACAGGGTTCATGTTATGTAATAATTTGAAAGGTATTTCCTTTACCTTATTAGTAACGGAATCTGCTGACATTTTTTTGCTGAATTTTTAAAAAATTTAGTAAAAAAATCTGCGGATTTATGCCGAAAAAACTAAATGCTTAACATATAAAATAAAAATACAAGCTTTTTAACTTTTATTTAATGTTTTCAATGCAAATCCATCTAGATCCACTTATTTGGTAAACAAAGAAAGTCTCTCATATAATATATCTGCTAAAAGACAGAAAATATTATTTTACAAACTGTATTGTAAATAAATCATATGAACACGTTCATATTAGTCAATATTATTACTGAAATTAATTAAAAAACTGAATACATATACATTTACACACGTTTACACAAGTAAATAAATAGACTCGATGGGCTAAAAATCTGTGGATTTCTGCACACGCAGATTCTGTTTGGGCCTACTTATTAGTAAAAAAAAACTTTTTTTTTGCTGTATGGACCATATATTTTCCCAGTTTAAATGGTCAAAAAGACTGTTCCAATGTGAGATAGCAGGAGGGGTAAAGACAGGAACAGAGCAATAGAGCTCTTATTCTTTAGTTTTTAGTTTTGTTTATAGCAAAAAAAATTTCACCCAATAGGCGTATTAACTGGTTCTGGAATGGGAACGGTTCCTAGTGATATTGTATTGCTTTTAAAAAGCATGTATAATCCAGAAGGAATAGCACCTATAGTTATTGCAAACTCTAGGAGTTACCGGAATTTTGCATTTTGTGAGAAATTCTGTGTATCTCAGCAGTAGACCTTCCTCATTAAAGAGCTGGCTAACATGTACTATTCCATTACTGAACTTGATTGTAAAATAAAGATTTATTTTTAAATAAAATATTTCTATTGTTCCATATGTAGCACCGGTGGGGAGAAAATTTGATGTTTGTAGATGAGAGTACTGCACATCAATCTTTAGCAATAGAAAAATGAGAATGAACTCTTAATTCTGAAAATCATAGTGTTTATTGACCGTGTCCACAAACAGAAATAATAAAATACTTAAATTATAATATATATATATGGATACAATACTTACACCAAACGTAAGGCTTGAAACTAAGGCATAAATGTGCTTTGATAAAAATGAAATAACATCTCTTCATTTAATTTTTTGAAAAATAATAATAAAAAAAACATTTATCTGTACAGGGTCTGTACAACATTAAAAGTTAATGTCTATGTATTCGTTTTTGGCAAATGACAATATACAAACACACAATGAGAATTTGGCCACTCAACTTTAAAAATGCTATGTAGCTGTAATGTAAAGTATAAGCTTACTATATCTTAATGAAGAACTATCTGGTGTCCCACTAATTGTAAAGCTTATAACAAAGGTGTACAAAAAGTTAACAGTGAATTAGTGTAGTAATGCACAATCACGAACAGTAAAATACATAAAAACTACAAATTAATTTTAGGGCTGTTAGGATAAAATAAATTACTTAGTTAAAATTTAGCAGTTATTGTTTCGTATTTAAATTAATGACAATTTACTTGTCAACTTGTTCTAAACCTTTATGGTTTCTTGTTTTCTATTGAACACAAAAGAAGATATTTGAATAATTGTGGAATCTATTAGTTAATGACAACCATAGTAGGAAAAAAAATACTATGGACTAGGGATGCTCCGATCAGGATTTTTGTAGCCGATATCGAGTACCGATTCCTTGTCATGGTGATTGGCCGATACAGAGTACAGATTCTAATGCTTTAAAGCTTCATAATGCATAAAGCACGTTTTCCCTCTAAGTATGATACTTAAGTGGAGATCTCTCCTTACCTAAGAGAATAAATTAAGAATGCTGCATATAATCCCTTAAACGTGTCTCTTATAGCTATTTAGGTGTGAACATGTCATGGCCAGAAGCAGCTTTACAGAAAATAGATGAAACAAAAAAACTGATAAGAAAAATGACAAACAATGCGATTTGGAAACACTGCAAATGATGGAAGAAGAATCTTCCATCTCAATCAAGAAAAAGTTAGCAGCGCATATTTGATGCATAAAAAGTCAAAATGTACACCTATAAATCCATTACTTCTTTCCTAAAAGGAAACAGACATATAAACTACTGTTTATTGCAATAAGCATATTACAAAAAGTTATATTATTAAATGTTCGTGTTAAAAAATATATTGTTTATGTTTTATTTATGCAATATTTCCAGCCAGGTTTTAGTGAACTTGCAACATTGTCTAAAACACAGAAGTTATTTTAGTTCTTATATTTAAAAAGGCCTAAATACATTAAAGGTCATTCAAATATTTTGCTCATCTCAATCTAACACAAACACTTGTGATCGGTTCATGAGATTGGCCAGATCAGTGAGTACCGATCAAGTCATTAAATCTGATTATCAGCCGATACCGATCTCCGAACGACCGATCAGAGCATCTTTACAATGGACTTTCTTCGTAGTATCTTCCTGTGTGTTCAACAGAAAAAAAGACACTCAAACAGGTTTGAAATAAGCGGAGGGTGAGAAAATTATGACAGAATTTTCTTTTTTAGGTATTTCCAATGTGCTGACTAAAAGATTAACTAACTAAACAAATACTAATAATTTTCCCTTCACCTTAAATTAAGGCAAGCATTTTTCAGACATAACACAAAATCATGTAAAGCTGAAACAACCATTTGAACATTTCTAAACTCACTGTATAACTGAAAATAAATACAGATATATATCATATATTAAAACCCAGAATGTTTGTTCAATGGCTAATAATATTAAGCTCAGATAATGAATTTAAACCAAGGTTTTAAAATACAGAGTGAACCGATTGAGCCAAAGCAATGAATATACGTAAATTTTCCTGCATCTGAATGGCTTTAGATACCAGATCTATTACACAGTCAGACCCATACGGTGACCTGTGAATACATAATTGGTCATAGCTCAGCAAACGTTTCAACAGAACCAGCTGCACATCGGCAGAAGGTCAGTAGCAATAATAAAGCTGTGAGCGCAGATGTCTGAAGGAGTCCTCTCCATGTGCGCCACCTTGCTCACCCTCAAACAGCAGGGCGTCCGGCATTATGACGCCCTCCAGAGGATCGGGCTGACAAAACTCTACCACAAACTCTTCCTCAGCCTCCAGCAGAGTTCTGGACCAGGCGTACATATCAAGTCTTCCAGATACTCCTCCATACTCTTGAGGAAGCACAGACTGGGGAATGACTCGATGGAGAGAGGCCAAGTCTGAGCCGTGAAGGACGTACTGTTGGAAATAGACATACCCTTGATTTTTGAGTATTATTCTGCTAAAAGTAAATGTGCAAACGGGTCAAAGATGAAAAGGGGAGTGTTAGCATCAAATAAAGTGTAATGCAGCTCAATTTATTTTGTACATAAGAAGATATGCACACATTTCAGCCCCAAAATGCTAATTAATTGATATTTTAAATCCTCAAATATTTACACTATGTTTCTAATCACTACATTTTACTCATTTGTCCATTTTTTTAAATAATTATTCATAATATAATAACATTGTGTATGTTAGTATCAAAGTATCATTTTATTTGTTTTAAAAAGTACAGGTCAGAAAATATATCTGGTATGCTAAAAGATGACTTAGAATTCCAAGAAATAGTGGCTAATTACTTACCCTTTCTGCCATTTTCTCTTTCAGAAATGGTTTGATTATTGCAAAAATACCCTTGAAGATACGTGGCTCATTTATAATGTTTACAGCTTTTATTCTGATTGGGAAGCCATCCTAAAACAAAAAGAAGCAGATTGATGCTCAAATTCAACGAGTGCATCACAATTAATCACTGAGCTAGTTTTGCATTGATTTACCTGCAGGATACCGACAACTTTCTTTGCCAAAAGTGGACCTGGATTAGAAGCTTGAGAGAGGCCAACTCCAGCATAATCCACCAGGATAACGATTCCATTTACTTGGGTTTCCTCAGGCTGAATCAGCTTCTCTAATGTTAAGTAAATAGCCCTAATGTTGTCCACAAATGGGTAATCGTTAGGCTTCCATTTACCTAGGAAAGGGAAAGACAAAAAGGTATGAATTTAAATAAGAGCCGCATTCTGAATAAAACAGAAGCACTAAAGTCTTTCATAGGCTTTAAACCCTATAAAGTCTAATTAACATCTCAGATACATGAATCTGTAATGTTTCCAAATTATCAATGTGATAAACAATTGCTGAAAAAACTGTTATGTACATTTTTTTTACATGTTTTCTCTATAATCTAATTGTTAGTTTATACTTTTTTTTTTTTTTTACAAAAGAAAAAAGGCAAATTTAACTTAAAATGTTCCTTTCAGGTCATGGGATACATTACACATTTTTGTTAAATTTTATAAAGCAATACCAAGAGTAATTGTTATATATTTTTAGTAATTTTTCAACATCAACATTTACTGTTTTTTCCATCATTTCATTTAAAAAAAATTTTAATATGGAGGTATTACTAAATTGCACTGCATTATGCGTGTTTGGCTGCTACAGTACCAACTTCAGAGCTTTTCATTATAAGCATTTAAATATCATATCACCAAAACATATGTGGCAACTGATATGCATATATGCAAGGGTGTAAATTTGGTTTTAAAAGTGGGGGGACATCGAATAGGGGAAAGTTTTTGTTGATTTAAATCCAATTTACTGCACTTACCTGTATTTAGGGACTGTTGTGATACAAAAGTCAGTGAGAAAAATGGGCTAATTTAAACAAAACATATTTCAAACTAACCTAAAATTGTCCAAAAAAGGAGAAAAAGAACTTTATGAACTGTGTGTGAATTATTTTGTAGTATTAATTGCAGATATAGACAACAGCGGAATTGATATGTAAGCAATTTATATGAAAATGTTCATCATCATTTTATTAATGTATAAAAAACAACCATTTTAGTTATTTTAGTTAAAAAAATATTTACATTACCTTAACAAGTTTTCTGTGCAGTAAAAATATCTAAACATTAGACTAACATCAACAGTGTAGACATATTCTGTCTGAAAGAAAATATGATTATTCTGACCTGAGGTAATATAATGAATTAACCAACTCAGATGTTTTATTAAGTGATCTGATGCTTGGTGTTTCATCTCTGTTTGAAACGATTGTTTGGCATGCAGGTAAAAAAAATCATATAAAGTGGTTGGACACAATCAGGATTTTGAAAAGTATAGAGGACATACCCTCCGTCACATCCATGCATATATGCACTTTTCATAATGCAAACTTATGTTGTAACCTTTTCATATTTTGTCTAATTTCAGGTTCAATCTACACAATATCAGTCTGGTTTTGGCAAAAATCCATTTGATGTAGTGTGACACTGGGATTCAACTATCTATTGGAAACTATCTATTCAACTATAAAAAACAACTATCATGTGGTGATGGGATATCATCATATAGTGTGTCATAGTGGACAACAACCATTTCTATGAACTGCTTACTCTTGTTTACATGTGCCTGAAAGGTTTCTTGTCCAGTGTGCAAGAAGAATAATTTGACAAAGTGACACAGTGATCATAACAGACAAAAAAATTTTGTTGATATTTTGTAGCCTGTAGTACTCAGGATCCAATAAGCTATTACATTTACTTTTTATGCCAGGCTTTACAAGTGTGTTGGACTTTTTATTATTAATAAATCTAACCCAAATGTTTGGTTTTCATGTCAAATAAACATCTTGTTATCCTATAAGCAGAATTCATGCACATTTCATTCATTACCTGGCCGTAAACACAGTATGTAGCGTCCTTGAGGGTCTGGTCTGGGAAGGACAGTGAGAAAGCCCAGTTCTAGGACGTGCTTGACTGTGGAGGGCTTCAGGTCCTGGAACACCTCAGGCCAGGCTCTCCGGCTGGCATGATAATTCAGGAGAAGCTGAAGAGCCCGGTCATAATCAAACTTCCTGGCCCTGAGGAAGCGCAGCAGAAAAGCATCGTCTAACCGGGTCCTCAGATTAGGGTGGTCTTTCAGGATCATATCCCGTAATGCCTGGACATCCCGCAGCCTCCATTCAGGCTTCTCCTGAAGCTCATCCCGAGCCTTGGCTACTAGTTCAGGAGTCAGAGTGCAGGTGTAGATGGGTGGAGGAGGACCTGGGAAGTCTAAACCTGCAGCCGTGTCCCTTGGAGGGCCAAGATCAATGTGCCCATTTTGGTCTGCCATGGGCTAACATGGAAAATATGGAAGAAATAAAAATAGTGCAGCACATGAGTAAGTTTTGATATAGACAAAGCTGTCAAGCTTAAGTTTTAGTCATTCTACAGATGCGGTGAAAATTCATGCTTATATGATATTTAAAGGTTTACTTTTTGTTTTGCAAATGTAATTAGATTTTACTGCATTGTATTTGTAAATATTGTAATGTGTTGTGGGTACACTGATTTTTTTTTTCAAATGATTGAGCTTTAAAAAATATCATTACACTACATGTTTTGGTATGTGATATATCACAGTTTTCTATTTCTTGTTGTATCTCAATATATACAACTGGCCTGAAATAATAAAAATATTGAAATACGGTTCTTCATATTTAGATTTTGAGAAAGTTATATCAAGTTCATATTTTTACAATGACAATGAACGTGCCATATCTTGTTGACCATTAAAAAGGTAATGATAATATTTTCTATACAGAGCATGTTATTTCTTAAGGGAATAACTGTTGTTGAACTTCTACACCTTAACAACTGCACTATCATACGCACAAAACATATTTTGTAACATGTTAATGTACCAAATGATAATTTGATGTATTTTAGTTAATATACTAAAATACATCAGACCCATATAGCTAACACGAGCTTTCCCAGCGCTGCTATGGTGTTCAGTAAGCACTGCAAATTTAGATATGAAAGCCAGGCGTAATCCTTTTAAGCTGTTTCACTTATTGCGCGTTTAATTTCTGATGATTTTCACTTAAAACAGAACAGAAACGTAAACATGACCAACCTGCCAGAAATCCGCAATCAGTTCCGTGTACAGGAAGAAGCCGATCGAGCATTGGTCATTCTGTGTCATGTGGTGTATGACGCCAGACGCGTTTATTTGGCGTGCTCTTCTGACGTGAGTAATGTTTCGAAGAAGAAGAAAAAAGTAATGTTTCGATGATAAAAATGAAAATATCCCAGCTTACTTTTAATTGATGCATTAGAAATCTGGTTTAGCTCAAAATGTAAACCATCTCCGTGCCTTTAAAACAAAAATCTGTGCATACCGAAATAACAGCATTGACTTAACCAATGGTGTGAGTTTGAGGGCGAGTCTAAGTGCTTTTTGGCCAATAGCAGCACACAGAGCGTTCGGGGCAGGCGCAAACGTGGTGCAGGTAAAAGAAGCTCATAGATATTTATATATATATTTTATTTATTTTTATGTATATATCTATGAAAGAGGCTTGGGATGTTTCACTGTTGCTAACTTAACCAATGCTGTAGTTAGATTAGCAACTTTTCAAAAAATAACCAAATTTATCTGTTTATTAATGTATAAGGCAATATTTGGGATGTGAAACTAATGAACAGATAATCTATAATGAAATGCTTAGCAGTACATTATTATTCATTCATTTTGCATCGGCTTAGTAGTCCCTTTATTCATAAGGGGTCGCTACAGCGGAATGAACCGCCAACTTATCCAGCATATGTTTTACACAGCGGATGGGGAACACTCATTCACACACATACACTATGGCCATTCATTCATTCATTCAATTTCTTTTCGGCTTAGTCCCTTTATTAATACGGGGCCACAGCGAAATGAACCGCTAACTTATCCAGCACTCTTTTACGGAGCGGATGCAGCGGAAACCGGTGCTCTGGTTTCCCCCACAGTCCATAGACATGCGGTATAGGTGAATTGGGTAGGCTAAATTGTCCGTAGTGTATGAGTGTCTTTGGATGTTTCCCAGAGATGGATTGCGGCTGGAAGGGCATCCGCTGCGTAAAAACCTGCTGGATAAGTTGGTGGTTCATTCCGCGGTGGCGACCCTGAATTATTAAAGGGATTAAGCCGAAAAGAAAAGGAATGAATGAATGACAATATTAACTGTTCATTCATGATATGCTTAGCTGGAACCCATCATTTTTTTACTTATTGTTTGGTGCAATGTAAGAACACTGGAAGCATAGTAATTTACTGCTAGGACAATAAGTTTTTAGACATCTCATTTAACCCCAAAACAATATTAAAAATACATGTGAAAATCAATTAGTAATGAATAATTTTTTACATTAAAGGGATAGTTCACAACAAAATTTTAATTATGCCATCCTTTACATTATATTACCCCATATTGCATATTCTATCCAATGACATTTTTTCCAAAGTTTTTACACAATGACATCATCACGCAATACCTTAAAGGTGCAGTTGGTAATCAGCCAAAATGCTAACGTTAGCTTCGAAACACAGTCCCTCCCCTGACGTCCAAAACCACGCCTCCTGAAATCACGAACGTGCATTGTAAAGATGACAACCCACTACATCATGTCATTCGCCAGTTAGAAAATATACTTGATAATACTATAATTCCGAATGAAAAACTTATCGTACTGTGCAATATTTCATGCATTAAAGGATCCCGCTTTGTCCTAAAGCGACTATGCTTTGGCCGGCAGGATGCATTACTAAGCCATACATGCTCTTTCAGACCGAATATTCAAAGTAGCATGGTAAACAATATAAGGTCCGCATCACAGGTTGTCATTGTTCAAAAATGAATCAACCTGATGTGAATTTAAAACCAACTTCACTTTAGTAAAGCAGGCTAGGCAGAATAGCGTTATTTACCTATGTTTTGTTGTTAAACATCTACATTATTATTTTGTTATACAAAAATCTACATTATTGATACTGTTAAAGATACCTTATAAAATTGAAAATAGCCACATCAATCTTTCGCTGGAAGATTTCAGGAGCTGAACAACACTTATGACCACTATATAGAACAACTGGGCATATAACCCATTCGTAAAACAACAAAATCTACATAAGCTTTGCATGACTGAAATAGTTTTAAAACAGAACATTACCTGTCTAAAAGAAATACTTCAGCCATTGTGTCATCCTTCCTCCAACGTGCAAAAGTAATCCAAAATTGATTCAGGTTTTAAAAAAGTTTTGATTCAGCATTTGTTTTTAACGCTGTCACTTTCTCGTGTGCACATGAAAGGGCATGGACGCGCAAACGGGGGATCTGTCTGCATGAATGGGGTGCGAGGATGTACAGGTACAAATCTACATTTGTTGACAGACAGTTTGAGCTACTTATCAGAATTATGGGAATTAGCGGCCTGACAAATTTTAATTGAATGAACATTTTTTAGTATTATGCCTCACCCAGAATATAAAAATACATATAAATACATTTAGATCATTTACTATACTTATTACTATTGGAATGTGAAGACAATTTCAATCAGCACAACAAAACATGTTTCTAAATTCACCTACTGCACCTTTAACCTACCTTTAGCAGCTTCCCCAATTGTTGGCAACACAGTGGGTGTTGTTGCACAAAAATGGCAGCAAGCGTCACACTTTCTATGCAAGTTGGCACAACTGCATCATTCATTCATTGACTTGGTCTTAGTTATAAAATCGACCTTAACTTTTCGCATGCAGTTAATACATCGTGTTAGTTTCTGTCACATCTTAGTAGCTGAGGTGTTATGACATAGTTGAATTATATCTCGAATGCAGCTTTATTGAATTATGGATCTGATTAACGTGGAGTTCATTCAGTAATTGGCACACAATTGGTTATATGATTCCGCGACAATGATTTCTTAAGAGAAACTATATCAGTAAAGGCGCCTGCTTTATGAATTGTTTTATTGTCTGTTATCAGCGTTGAGCAGCACACACTCCCAGCACTAAAAATCCTTGACCATGCTCTGCCACGTACACTCGCTTTTTATCATCTTGTTTTGAAGCAGGTTTTACGGCTGGAGATGATTATGAGCCTGAAAAGTTACTCTGGAAAACTTTTGCTATTAACTAAGGTTTGTTGTTTGGAGAGAGATGGAAATGCAAAGCAATCTTTCGGAAGAAATCTTAATCCACTTTAAGCTGCAAAACCCTCTCCAAATACTATACTGGTTAAAGTCAGGTTTGTTTTAGATTCATTGTTTTGTTGTTGTCTGAAATGTATTTTCAAACCACCCACTATTGGAAAAAAAAAAGATAGTGAAGGCTGTTGAAAGATTTGCTTTTCAGGGTTTGTACTTCCAGCAGTGAAATTTCAACCACACTGAACTGAACTAAACTGAACACAGCTGCTTTGACAATCTACATTGCAAAACGCTATAGAAATAAACATGAATTGAATTGAATTGAATTGAATTGAATTGAATTACTATAGCAGCTTTTGTGACTTGAAGATAAGATTCAAAACGATATCAATGGACAGCAGATAAAGAAAATAAACAACAACACACTTTTATGTAAAAATATAGCCTTGACATTTAATATCAGTTCACATTGCATGTTTCAAATTACCCTTCTCTCTGAAGGATGCAATTGTCAATTGGTTATAAATGACCAATATTTGAAACTATAAATGAATGTGGCATTTTTTCCTGAAATATATATCACTGACTAGCCACAATTGTTAAGGGGTTGAGCAGGAAACCAGTGTTTTTTATTCTAAAGTAGACTTATGAAAAAAAAAGTCATTATATTTACATTTTAAGTATGGCACATACAGACAAAATACGAAATGCACATACTCTATGCATACATACAATAATTACCAGCGTTTTGGTAAATAACAATATTTCCAAGGCACAAAATGTTAAGGTATTCTATCAGGCTAAAGTGTTATAAGAGCCAGTCGTTTGTAGCAAGCTGTGAGAATACTGTACAATTAGAACAAACATCTGATCAAATTCAGGCCTGCTGTAACATTAATGGAACTCAAACTCCTTGAAAAGAGATCAAAATTTGCATAGCCTTTCTATTATATGGTTCTTTCTGAATGCTGAATGGATAGTATAAATATGCACCACTTGTTTGAACAAATGAGATGGGATGAACATAAAGAGCCTTAAGTGACCATTTGAAAATTCTCAGTTTCTTTGGATTTACGATTTATAGTTAATAGGGTATATGCACACAGACTTTTCATTTCAGTCAGCTAGCCCCAGGGCTTCCGGTTAATTGTCATCCTATACAAAATGGCCACGTTTAAGATCTGATTTCTTTAAAAAACAGCAATCTTCACTGCCTGGTTGAGGTACAGTATAAAGTGGCTATCAGACCAAACAAGAAGCACTGCATTAAATTATAGTTTTCCTTGTCTTTAAATTAAAATATGGAAATTAATTTTACCCCAGTATTTTTTTTATGGAATTTCTGCTGGGATGGCACCTGCGTTTAAACAGCTTCTCGTCCCTTTTTACACTTTAACAACCAAATGAACACTGAAGTCTATTTAACTGATTTGAATTACATTACAACATTGATGCTGTAAAAGGAACCTTATGAAATAGAAAATCGTCACATAATCCTTTCACCGGAAGTCCACCATTGGCTGAAAAACACTAGCTGAGTATATAGTTCATTGCATATTTTGGGGGTTTTATTAAGTTAAGTATTAACATTTCTTTCAAATTTGGAAAATGTTGTCATTTAGAGGATTTTTGCTGAAAGATTTAGTGGAAATGCCAGATTTTCAATCAGACAAATGAAAATAAAATGTTCTACAGTGCCTATAGAAAATCATCATACCCCTTTAAAATAATGACTTTGTTTGTCATACATCCTGAAATCAAACCACATTCCAAATAACTTTTCCAGTCTTTAAAATGTTTTTGTAGCCTTCTCATAATCTGTACCTTCCTACAACTATATCACGAAGGTCTTTTGAAAGCAGGGTGTCATGTGCGTAAAGTATAGATTTTCACAGATGATGATTTTCTATAGCCAGGGTATATGATGTTTTTTATTAAAATTTTTTTATAGAGTAGAATTTAGACCTTTTATAAGAATAAAACAAATTTAAACATTATACTTAAAGCCGCCACATCTAATAGATCCAGAGAAACTGAGAATTTCCAAGTGGTCTCTTAAATTGTTAGATTAAATAGATCTACAATCTTAAATAGATCTACAATCACATTAAGGCTCAATTATTTTGGTAAAAAATTCTAAAAATAGTAAATTCTCAATGTTCACAGTGTCCTTTGCTACAAACTTTAATTTGAACAGCTAGTGAATATACATTTCAGATATGCTGTGTCCAAATATCTATTGTCACAGCCTATTAGAAGTAGCGAGTTTAAGAAGTTGAGTTGTGCGTCTCTGCTATCAGATGGCCTCTTGTTTAGTGATGGTAGGTTGAGGGATGGAGCTTGGCTGTTTGGGCACTGTAGCAATAACACCCGATGCCATTTTGTAGTGATCAGAACCTGAGGCTGTGGGGGGAGATGGGATTGGAGTTTCCGGAGTGGCTGTTTCGAAAAAAAAAAAGCAATGGGGTATTATGGCACCTTAAATAGACATAATTTGCATAGCATGATAACATGTGAAAGAACGAAACCACTGGTTGACACAAAATAAGCACGCTTATGAAATTTTTTAAGGCATTAGGGTAGGAAAGCATTACAGTAGCTTTCTTTGACAAAATAATCCAGATTAGTTTCTACGATTCTGGCAGGGATTACTCTCAACAAGCAAGCCTGTTTGTCCATGGTTTTCACATTTTAAGGACCTAAATTCTTCCTTCATGAAAAATGTTCTGTTCTGGAAGATGGTTACTTACACATCTGGCCATTGTGAAGTGGAGTAGCCATGTTGGCAGTGACTATGACGTTATTACTGAGGTGTTCCTGGACCAGGTGGGGGTGTAGAGAGTGATGAGCGTGAGGTGCTTCATTAGCTGAACCTGACAGGAAAAGGAAGTCGTTAAATTTATGGATGGAAAGGTCATTTATAGGTCAGATTGAGGGAAGAACTTGTAGAGCAAGAGGTTAAATGGTTAATTTACCGCAAAATGAAAATTGAGGCTTTTGTTCATGTTACGCAAAACCTTTTTCTAAAGATGTCACAAATTAAATGCATGTGAATCAAGCTATTTAATCCAAGCCTTCTGAAGAAATGCTTTTATGATGGACAGATTTTAGTTTAGGCTTTTTATTCACATAAGAGACATTGATCAGTCAACAGAAAGCTCAAATATACTGCTAGTCCTCATTAGCTCTCCTGTGTCAAGCAAGCATGCTTGAGCTTCTGTGACCAGATTGATTTAAAAAGATATTAATCAACAGCAAGATCATGATAAATGACTGTCACATGAAATTTAAAATGATGTTTCTTTCAATGGCTGGTTGGGTGAACCACAATGATGTCAACAGTGCAACTACAATGATATTTCTAAACTCCCACCATCATACCAAGTCATACCAACTGTGGAAAGGCAGCTTAAAATATGTCAGACTTTTCATTTTAAGGTATTCTGTATGTATAATATGTATAGTCTACCTTTTTTCAATAAGTTGTTCCCAGAAGTTACTGGTATGGTATCTGGTACAGCTTAGGATCATTTAAAGGCACAATATGTAAGAATTGTTCATTAAAAGATCCAAGAACCACTAGAACAATGTTATACAGTATATTATATTATGTTATAGATTATATATCCAAACAATGTTCAAACCCAGAGAAATAACCAATTTTACTGGACCATGTCCTATTTCGCCATGCAAACGACGTCAGACACTCTCAGTTTCTTGTTAGTTTTTTAATATAAAACAGGAAAACACCAGACGCTTTAATATGTTGTGTGTTTTAGTAGACTGCACAGAGCAGAATTATAACGGAACCTCAAAATGTATTTAGTCTGATAAAACAGCTGCTTCTTAAGCACATGATCACAAGCTGAACAACTGGAAGCTATGGACTGTAGCCTAATAAAACCTTCACAGCTTTTCTGCCACATCACGCTTGTCTCTCATAAGCAATTGCTCCTTACACTTCAATGGCGTTCAGCTTTATTCTGCTTCACACTATCATAAAAATAAGTTTAAATACTTTAGCTCGTCCATGAACATGATTTCTAGGAGACCTGTAGGGTGAAATAAAACGACAAATCCCATGATTACACACTACGCCTTTGTTTGTTGTGAATACACACCCTCTAGTGATGAAAATTACACGTTGAGCCTTTAATAGAGAATAAAACTGCTGTACCAAAGCTGTCTTTTCAAGAAAAGTCATTTACCTCCTAAAAGCATCTCTTGCAGCAGATTGTCTATCTTCGCCATTCCAAACAATTTAACAAACTGGATTTGCTCGATCATTTGCCAGGTGATGCTCTGTAGTGTCGGCAACAGCAGAAGCAGCTCGCCGAACCGTCCCCGTGAGTCATACTGTCGGTCGTTGATGTAATCTTCCAAACTAACTTGAACTTGATACCGCATTCGTTTGATCTTGCTTGGGTCACTTAAACCTTTGGCATCTGCGAATAGCGAAAGAGCATCACATTAGAAAAAAACACTTGACATTCTGCTCTCTTTATCTTATTTTAATAATTATTTATGTACCTGGATCGAAAAATACAATGGCTTTTAAGCAGGCATATTCATTGTCGTCAATCTGCAGATCTTGGAAGGGAAGGACTAACTCGTCAAGGATTCTTACTGCCACGCGGCTCACCTCCAATTCAGGGCAGTTTCGAGGAATTATATGATCATTGCCTGCAAGAATCATGGAAAATGTGAGGTAAAACATTAGTTAAATTGTTTGAGGGCTCTACTCATATACGCATGTGTCTTTTCTTACCTAATAGTAAAATGTCTTTATACATCATGGAGCGTTTGGCAGCTCCTAGTAGGAGGTGTTCTCCAGCGTGAGCTCGCAGTAAAGCCACCTGAGACAAATAAACATGGATATATATTATTTCTTTTGCATTTTCTTTAGAATTCTTTTCATGACCAGAATATTTCAACTAAATGGACTATTTGAAGTCGCTATGATGGCCATATTAGGTTAGTCTTAGCATGTCTCCATGTGTGAGAAGATGCGGTTTGAGACGCTCTCACCCACAGCTAAAACACTGATAAGTTAGCATGCCTCAGTGCTCAGCGTGTTAATGATTCTGAATGTCTCAAGAAGAGATGTAACTTTCAAACCAGCTCATCATATTCTAACCTGAGCCATCTAAATACATTAACCACCCAAACTAGAGATCTCTGAACTTTTTTTCCAACGAAAACAAAACACCGAATCAGTCGACACCAACATGCATTTAAGCAAATATTGCAAGGACACATTTGTAGCTAAATAAGAGGAACATGTCCTACCTGATCATCCAGCGGGAGGTCGCAGAATGCAGGGATGTATTTGGCCCATTCCACCAGCACCAGCAGCTGCTGTTTCATAGACTCGCACACATCCATTATAGCGGCTACCTTTTTTGTTCTGATATCACCATTCAGGATTGGACCCGGTGATGAAATCTACATGAGGGTATATACTTTATAAGTATTTTGTTATACATCTCTTAAGTATAAACATTGATACTATATTTTATTATTATTACTTATAAACAGTGCATAACAATATTATTAGACTAGTAACAGATTTTTGAGACCACCACAGCTGTTCAAAATTTTTAGTTTCTTGAATAATAATAATAATAAATATTAATAATACATTTATTTTTATATAACACATTTAAATTTAATTGGATTAACTTAATGGTTAATCCACAAGTATGTGGATAATCACATACACAGTTTGTCTAAAGCTGAAATACAGTATCGTTATCTATAAATTTTTTAATTAACTGTTTCACAAGAAAGGCAGAACAATTAGTAAATTGTTTTATTATTTTTAGTAACCAGATGCCCAATTACAGTAATTTACTTGCTGTTCTTAAAAGAATTGAAAATAAGAATTGAAAATAAGTTTTAAAGCTTGATTAATTTGACACTTCTGAGAGAATATTGGGTATGAAAACACAAATTCTCTTTTTTTTGCCTAATAAATGACAATACAAATTATTTTATATATAGAAATCATTTTATGTATTAACATACACTCTCAGAAAAAATGGTACAATGTTTTACCAAAGAAGATATAAACACTTGTCACTCGGGCAGTACCTTTTTATGTGACAGAATTGTACCTTAAGACAAAGAAACTAATTTGTACCATTGCAGTTTGTACTTTTAAGGACATGATTTGTAGGAAACCAAAATGTACCTTTGGTTTTTAAAACCTGCAGATACAATATTGTACCTTCGTCAAAGGTATAAATGTGATCCATGAAGGTACCACTACAGTGACAAGACACTTTGTATCTTAACAGTGTCAAATGTGTTCCTTCAAGAATTATTTAAAGGCATTTTGCTGTATCCAAAATATGTCAATTTATTTTCAGTAAATATAAAACATCAAATACATTTTTAAATAATGTTTTTAATTAAAAAAAATTCTTTGTGTAAATGCACGTTTTCCAATTACAATAAAGAATTAAAAATACTTTAACATAAATCAAAAGATCCATTTTCAAGATTTTTTGCTAAACATTTCACAACACTTTTCACAAAAATGTTACAGAAATTACATCCAGACTTTCTTATGTACAATATAAAACATTTTTTTTCTCCAATTTTCCCACAATACCTTCACTGAATACTTTCCCACAAAAAATCACTGAAAAGTTCATTTAATTTACTTAATTTTAAAGTATAAATAGAATTATGCAAAAGTTTTGTAACGAGATATGCACAATGTTTGATTAGCTTTACAATACTAAAATGTCTGCATGAACACTGCATATGCAGAACTTTTGCCAGCTCATGTGCGTAATGGAAAGCAAATGGCAAAAGGTGCGGATATCAATAATGAAAATGTATTTATCAGAAAACGCTTACCAAATGATTATTAAAAGGCTTTAAATGTTTAGTATACAATACCTATAGTTTTGTTTTACCAGTTGTTTTGTTTTATAAAACGTAATAATTATTGTTTATGAATTTCTTTAAACATATACTTTTAAACGATGATTCATGTTTTAATATGGAAATTATTCATAAAATCACTTTGTCTTTCCACTAATATTTATTTTCAGATATATTGTAATAAAGAAGGAGTTGTCCAATACTTACGTTCCTTTTTATGAGAACAATTGTGTACCTTTCATTTCAATTGTACCATAAAAGGTACAGAACAATATCGTAAGAGGTCTTTTCTGTACCTTATAAGCTACAACTTTTACAAAGGTACAAAACTGTTCCTTATGGAACTTTATTTGTACCACCATGTACCTTTTTTCTGAGAGTGTAGTACAAGTCATATAATAAAGTAGAATTTGATCTAGCAACACCCAGCAGAACTGCAGAAGTATTGACTGTTTTCGAACAGGTTTCCTAAACAATTCCCTACTCTACCATTGGTCAGATTGTCCTGCCCCAAACTAGCATCATTGGTTAAACCAGTGTTGCTATGTAGTTCTGATTGAGATGCTTAAACAAACAAAGCAATCTTTTGATAACGCTGCAGTGTTTACACTTTTTCAAAGTGACCAACCTTCAGATGTCTTGTTTAAAGTTTATAGGTTTTACCAAGATTTGTTTATTGAGTACTTTGATTTGATTCACACTACTTACTTGTCTAGAAAGAACATCAGCCTGAATGAGTGCGTTTATGGAGGGTAAACTGCTGTCCTCATAGCTGGATCTTCTGGTGCTAATCCTGTCTCTTTCATTCTGCACAGCTGAGGATGAGATAACTACTTTTAATCAACAAATTATTAAAATAAGATACACTTTTTTTGGATGTTATACAGTCAAAAGAACAAACTTTGGTTAAACCATTGAAACATACTCTTTCGTTATCAGTAGCAGTGAATGCCACCCAGTTCTGACAACCAATTGAGATAGCGGAGATGGGGAATATTAGCTGACTTTGTGAGAGGGGGGGTTGCGTCCGTCCTCAAGGTTGCGCTTTTTTATCAGTGTGCAGTTATGATGGCTCTAAACTGTTTGTTCAGCATAAACCAGACATAGACTTCAGTGCATTGTTGAGTGAACATTAACAAAATGTCTCTCGCTAACTCTCTCTCTCTGCTGTTGCAACATCTCCCATTTGCTCCACCTCATCCCCTAACCTCCCAAGCAAGCTAAGAGAGTTAAATCTAAGTTTTAGCTAGTATTATGTGAATGTAATCTAACAACATGTGCAGGTACCTTCTTTCTTCATGCCAGCTCGAAAACATTTCTTTAGTCTGCAGTACCGACACTGATTTCTCTTGTCTTTGTCCACTATACACTGTCTGTTGAACCTGTGAGGAAACATAAAGACATAATTGGATGGAAGCTTTTGCAGATTTTTGATAATAATTTAGAGATTATTTTGTTTTCTCTAACCTGCATGAGTACATGTGGTTTTTGCGTACACTGCGTCTGAAGAAGCCCTTGCATCCGTCACAGCTTGAAGCCCCGTAGTGCTTTCCTGTGGCCCGATCCCCACAAATAGCACATAGAGTGCCGGCCCCTAAGTGATTGGCAGCATTCATGTTGGCACTTTCTTGTGGTGAGGAGTCTGCAATCATGGGGGATTTTGAATTCAATCAAAAGTGTCCTAAATTCATTTTGTTTTATTCATACAACAAAAATAGTCAGAGAATGAAGAGGCACTTAAAATAATATGGCACGAAATTCGTATTTTTTTCAATGAAGCTTAAAAATGTGGGTTGCAGACTGAACCAGCCAAACTTATTCCAGACCTATCAGAGTTAATGTAAATAGGGGAAAGGTCATGGGGTGAAACTTAAAAAAAAATACATTTTTACAGCTTAATCAATGTGCAGTGATTCGTCATCATAAACATGTGCTGGAAAGGACTGTTTGCTTAGTAATCCAGAAGAGATTAGGACTAAATCTGTACAAAAGCTACAACAAGATCATGCTAGATTATAGAAACCCTAATTAGTGTTCTTGATGACCTACTAAACAAATCCATCCCAAAAAGTTACTTACTGTATGTACACTTGAAGTCAGAAATATTAGCCCCTTTGGATTGTTTTTCTTTTTTTAATATTTCCCAAATGATGATTAACAGAGCAAAGAAAATTTCACAGTCTGTCTGATAATATTTTTTCTTCTGTAGAAATTCTTATTTGTTTTATTTCAGCTAGAATAAAAGCAGTTTTTAATTTTTAAAAAACTATTTTAAGGTAAAAATTATTAGCCTCTTTATGCTATTTTTTTTTTTGATAATCTACACAACAAACCATCGTTATACAATAACTTGCCTAATTACCCTAACCTGCCTAGTTAACCTAATTAACCTAGTTAAGCCTTTAAATGTCACTTTAAGCTGTATAGAAGTGTCTTGAAAAATATCTAGTAAAACATTTCGTACTGCCATCATGGCAAAGATAAAATAAATCAGTTATTAGAAATGAGTTATTAAAGCTATTATGTTTAGAAATGTGTTGAAAAAAATCTTCTTTCTTTTTAACAGAAATTGGGGGGGGAAAATAAACAGGGAGGCTAATAATTCAGGGGGGCTAATAATTCTGACTTCAACTGTTTATGTAAATAATATATGTGTTTTAATGAAACTGACTTTCTATGATCATTCCATAAACACCAACCTCAATTTGCTGAAGAAAAAGATCTGATTGGATTTAATGCTGATGACAGAAACCATTTAAACATTCATCATTTTTAGGAAAAGACGTGTTTGTTGTTAATTTTGATGCTAGAGGCAGTCAGAATAATCACATTAAAACCTAAGCAATGATCAAAGGCAAACGTTAAAAGGCTCATCAGTTTGAGTGATTATGGAGTGATCATCTAAATCATGATCTGATTTGTCATTTTAACTCTAAAGTTTGTGGTTAAAAATAAAAATGTGAGTAAAAATGTAAATTAAATTATAATGTGTGATGAATATATTTCATTACAGGTTATTTAAATAATAATTAAAATAATTTGGATGCACTCTATTGTATAACAATCCTTGACAGCGATTTCTATTTTAGCTGTGGGTTATTAAAAAAAGTCCAAATGTCAATCAAACTCAAATGTAAACATTTTATAAACTGGACTCTTATTGCTTTACTAAAACTTTAAATATAACCTTACCCCTAATATTAAATTACTTGTCTCAGGTTGACACCGGTTGAATATCAATTTGTTGCACAAAACTTAGACATGGGAGGATTGGCTGCGAAACATTTACATGACACCCTCTTCGCCTAGTAATCATTCATCCTGGTGTCAAACTTCTTCTTGAAATACTATCCAAACAAGTCATTTTATCCCAAGCCAGCTGTATGAGAACAAGCAAAAGGAAACGGATGAACCTATTCTCCTTGTGAACTTCCATATCTGCAGGACGGAGCATGCAGTGCTGCTTATCTTCAACCAAAAAATGCATTTTCAATTGGCTTCTGCTATATTGGCTTTTCCATGCAAGAGGTTACGAACTTGCCAATTGGCGATTCACTATAACCCTATCAACCCTGCCTCCCACGCTTGACCAAATACTATTTAGTAGCCCATATAAGTCACTAAAGGTCTCAAAGTTCACTCCGAATGACTCACCTGTGCTCATCGCAAGCACTTGCATGTTTTCAAACTCCAGCGTGGTGTAGGCTGGATCCAAGGCCTCGCTATAGTCTGCCATCTCCATGTCTACTAGTGGTTTGGACAAACGCATTCTCATCTACCTGATGCTGGGGGGAAAGACTTGTCCTCTCTAGTGTGTTTGGACACCCCCTCATAGGCCAGGCCCCTCCTCTTGAAGGGGTAGACACCTCTGAGTGACAGGGGCCATGTCCTCAAGGGCAAAGATGAGGCTCGCTCTGATTGACAGTCTAGGGCCTCCTCCTCTCCAGTGGGATGGCCTTTATGTTAATCATTAAAATGCTAAATCAGAGTTGTTGTTTTGCTTTTTTTCAGAGATGGAGACAAATAGGGAGATTTACTGTCTTATTTTTTGTGTCTGTGCCTTAAATTCATGACTTGAAAAAATATAGACCAATTGCTATGCTTTTTTATCTGTTTTTCACTTCAAAATTCAAATTTACTATCATTTTCTCAGTCCTGGACTGTAAAATATCCATAAATTAGCAGTTTTCTATATTTTGTGTGTTTTTCCCCAATTATTTATACTTGCAGTAATGGGATTAATTGCATCATGGGAACATGAGCTTCCTCCACAACTTTTGATGATGAAAAGTAAAAAAAAAGTAGTTTGAAATGTTGAAAAAGTTACGTTTTGTCTAGGTTTGAGTTGTAAGTCAAACCTGCTAATAAACTCTTATTACTTTTTCAGACTTATTTCTCTATATATTATTTGTTTACAATATATTGTTCCGAACGACCATAAAAGTCACTTTGTTAAACTCCGGAGTTGAATTTTTTACATCAGAAGTCTAGAGTAGAGATCACAGTCCCATAATGCAACTTATAAGCCGTAATTAAAGAGAAAACACTGTGAATCATGAAATACAGAACAGACTAATTAACAGACTTTTTTTACAGTGTATGTTGTTACATACCCATAAGACCCCAGCAGACACACAACATCATAAGACGTTAATATGAGGTTAGATTTACTTTAAGTCAGCAGTGTCTGGACAATGTTATTTTTATGTCCAATAATGACATGAAATGACGTTGATATTTTGTTGATTTTAGGTTGTGTTGGAAAGTGACCAAAATCCTATGTTGAGCCAACATCTCAAACCAACGTCATATTGACGTCAAATACTGACATTTATTTGTCAGGTATGGCAACCAAAATCCAACGTCTGATAAACGTCATAGTGGTAATGTCCACACAACGTCAAAATGTAACATCATTAGACATTGATATTTTGTTATTTTTAGATTGTGTTGGAAAGTAACCAAAATGCAACGTCGATAACAATAACCAAAATGAAAATCAAGTTGACGTCAGAACCCAATGTCAGGCCGACGTCCGTGTCCAACGTAGGACAGATTCAGATGTTCTGACATCAACCCGGATTTCATTTCCAATTAAAATGCAGCGTCCCACAATGTTGGGGTACAATGTCAATCTGACGTCATGTTGACGTCCTGTGACTGCTGGGACTGTTGTTGTTTTTTTCAGAAAGGAATTAAGATATTTTTCATTAAATGGGAGAGATTTCAGTCATATTCTTCCCAAATTCTTCAAAACGTTCTTAAAGAGTTTGCAATCAGTAAATAAATGCATATCTTCTGAAGAGACATGATCATTATGTGATGAACAGATTCAGTATTTTCACAAAGTAATACATCCAGATTACATTCATAATACACACATTCATACTTTATAGAAATTCTTTTTCTTTTTTTCTGTTGAGAAGTAATTATTCAAAAAAAGTACCCACTCAAAGGAGAGTGTGATTTTAGATGCAGCCAAGCTATTCATTGTATTAAAAAATCATGTCTCTTCAGAAGACTAGAGATTGATGGCTTGATCTTTATGGATTAATGTTTTCAACAATTTAAGAAATGTTTTAAAGTATTAGATATTTGGGTGTTTGGGACAGAAATCTCAAAAATGTCTTCAGTTGTGTTTTAAAGGTTAATTAATGTCTTATACATTTAAAACAATTTACAGTTGAAGTCAAAATTATTATCTATGCTGCCGAATTTGAATTTTGTTCAAATGTATGGTTTTTCCAACACGTTGTCAACATATTAGTTTAATAAATAATTTCTTTTATCTTTGACATTATGACAGTACGTAATATTTTTCTAGATATTTTGCAAGATATTAGCATTCATCTTAAAGTGCAAGAGGCTTAAGATATTAGTTTAACTAGGCAAATTAGGACAATTAGTCATTGGAAAACAGTGTTTTTTTACGAATTTAAATGGATTGAACATAAAACATTTAAGGTGTCCCAACAAAATCTCAAGAATTGTGTTGTTTCTGCTCATTTCAAATAAGTATTTAATTTTTTTTTTTTTGAGTATTTATTGAAATATTGCTTATTATTGAAAAAAAATGTCTCTCTGGGTGTCTCATCATCAGTAGTGAAAGGTCCCTCATATTCATCTCTAGTATGGATACGATTGAAAGTGAGTGGTCCAGATTTCGACGTGTTTGCTAAATCTCTGTTAATTCTAGCACAATAAACAACAGCAATAACTCACAGAGTGAAAATTGTGGCCTTTATGTAAAAGAGCTCATTGTTCTGTTGAAAATTCTGCACGTGCTCATGATGCACAGCTCAGATACAGCTGGACAGAAGATCTATCTGTCTGTCTGTCTTTCTGTCTTTCTATCTATATTTCTACAATAAAAAATGCAGGCTTCCACACAATTTAATCCTGTTCCTGTAAAAAAGTGAACTCAACAAATTTAAGTGGATTGAACATAAAACTATTAAGTTGTCCCAAAGAAATCTTAAAAATTGTGTTGTTTCAGCTCATTTTAAAAAAGTAGCTTAAACAAGCAGCAAAAATCATTTTTGAGTGTATCTATCTATCTATCTATCTATCTATCTATCTATCTATCTATCTATCTATCTATCTATCTATCTATCTATCTATCTATCTATCTATCTATCTATCTATCTATCTATCTATCTATCTGTCTATCTATCTATCTATCTATCTATCTATCTATCTATCTATCTATCTATCTATCTATCTATCTATCTATCTATCTATCTATCTATCTATCGGTCTGTCTGTCTGTCCATTCGTCCATCTGCCCATTTGTCTGTTGATAGTGTGATAGTGTTGATAGTTGATAGTGATACTAAATTATTGCATGGCAATTTCTTATTTTTCCCTTCAGAATATATAAATATTTTACAGATAAATATTTTAAAGAAAATATGAAAGAAAGAAAAAATCTGAGTAAATAGGCTGCCAATTAACGCTTGGTGATGACTTTTAGGGGCACGACTTTTAGTGCATTCACACTGTCGACATAAACTAGACCAGTTTTCTTTTTCTTTTTTCATCACTATGACAAAATGGGGAAAATGTAGATTATCGTCTCTGTAAATAATGCTGGATTTGTAGAATAAACTATGTTGTCCTAATTCCTGACTGTTAGACAGGACAAAACTGTCTGTTACTCAAACAGGAAATTTGATGTTACAGTTACGCAAATACCAACTTCATGTACATAAGTATCAGGGCCAGCACAAACAGAGGCTGGTATGTGTATTTGTAGAGTAGAAAGCACCTGAACAAGCCATAGGTCATCGTTCCTCAGTTCAGACCTGACCTGAGCCTCTGAAATCTCCTGTCCACCGGCATATTTGGAGGACGACGGGCTGACTAAAATGATAACTTAATAAAATTGTATATATATAAAATGTAATATAAAATATTTGGCTCTAAGATTGACATTTTATTAGGTTGATTTTTTTTAAACATTGCAACAATTTACATTTTATTGATAAACTGAATGAAATAATTCTAGATATATTTATTTTAGTATAATTACTATTCTGTTGTACTTTTTCAAACTGAATTAACACATTTTGAATTTATCTTTACTTATTTTTTTTAATTTTGTACAATTTCTTGTTATTTTATTTGCTTTTTTAACAGATGTGATTTAAATTTTTAATCAATTTTACAGTTTTTCTCAGTGGCTTTGGTGCATTTCTCACAACACTATTTACATTTGCACAACAATTAAGGCATTTCTCAAAACAATTAGTACAAACTGCAAAACCTAGTTGAAAACCTGCAAAAGTGTGTCACTTGGTCAAAATGGAGAGCTCATTCCTCAAAAGCAAGTATTCATGTCAATGAAAGTGTCAGTGTCATCAATATGAAAGTCCTGACACCATTGTTTATGAAAAAGATAGTCAAATGACTTTGTCATGTTTTCATTATGACAGTTTACCAATGCAAAAAGTCAGATTCCGGTGACACTTATTGAAAATGCTTAAGACAGCACTGTATACTATTTGCACAGCCATTTGAAAACTACAGAAAGTTAGACATCGCTACATTTAGTGAGGTATCTGTGTACAAGAGTCTGAATATGTATGTTTCACATTTGTTCTGCATTTGCTTTTTGCAATTCTAATTTATTCACAGCATTGTGCAAAAGAATAAATACACCCTTATTTACAACAAACATAAACTTCCTTTGGGTAGAGCTGTGCACAACTGTAAACAATATTGCAGTACATATTGGAACTGAACCTACAACATGCATAGGTCTGTAAATCATTCATCAAATTGTTTAATTTAGAAGACATTTCAGGAAAAAAAAAAGATTTTAAATCTTTTATAAAATTAACTTGACAGATTTTTTTTGACAGAACTAGTTCAACATTTTTGTATGTAATGACTCAAGTAATGAAATGAGGACTATTAGTTTTATATAGAATGACTATTCAGCATTCACAAGTTTAGTTCATTTTGACTGACATGACATAAGTAAATGATAATGTTATTAAACAGCAGAGAGTTGTATGAAAGCAATTGATGCATGTCCAAAAGCATTTACAATTTGTAGGAAGGAATGAGAAACTGCTACTATGATGTGCTCAAATGACTAATTGTTTTTGAGAAATACATTAACTGTTGTGCAAATGTAAATAGCGTTGTGAGAAATGCACCAAAGCCACTGTAATAATATTTTTCTAGTTCATTTATTTTTGTTTTATTATAGCACAAAAAAGCTTTTAGTTTTAGTAGCTATATAATAACCCTTAACTTATGTCACAGTAGCATTTAGTATTGGTTTTATATTTTAAATCAAATGACCTGAAGTTTACTGAGAATGCGGGATTATGTATTTTATGTTGAGCTTGCTAAAACAGCCTGAATGTTGTTTACTCTCCGAAAGTGTAACATCCCACCTGACCATATATCTACTGTAAATGTGCTGAGCTGGTATTAAACAGGCTGGAAAACACCTAAACTTACAAGATAACTGCTGTGAATATATTTCAGTCTTGCACAGCGATTTTAAAAGCTTACAAAGACTGAATAACATTCACAGGAGCATTCCCAAGCAAATTTGACATTGACTGTGCAGTAGTTGCTTTGATGCTTGACCTAAATTATAAAAACAACTGAACCCTTAAAGCCTATAGATCAGAAAAGAACTGCTCAAGATGACTTCTTTTGTTAATTAACCAGCATAATGACAATCAGTGTACAGGAATGAGTCACACTGACTGGACCAATCTTATCTGAGTCACCATTAAATCTGTTATCGCCGCGCACATCTCTGTGTTTCTGCTAACTGAGGAACGACCTCTATAAAGTACAATCTGTAAAGTTATGGCTCTTTCTCACGTGCAGCTCAATGATAGATAACTACACCAGATCATTACCTCATGTGAACAAACCTATTTAACAGATGTACATCTGCCAAATCTGCTGATCTGGAATAAGACAATGTATTCATTAACTGGTATTTGTGGCACTCGTGTACTTTTATTAACCTGGCAGGGCAGGGGTGCAAATTAATGTTATTTTATTATTTTTTTGAAAAATAACATTTAAATTCTAATTTAATTTGAAGATTATTTATATTTTTATATGAATTTTAATTAACAGAATACAGTGCTCAGCATAATTGAGTACACCCATTTTGAAAATGAATATTTGTATCCATTTCTCAGTGAATATAGGCAAAGTATTTTGCTGCATTTAAACAAAACAAATTTATTAAACAGAAATATTTATTAAAATAATATTTTAGTTACCAAACATATATAAAAAATTTAAGAAAATACAATTAAATTCAAGAAAAATATTGGGCAAAAAATTACAAACTACAAAAATTCAATTAAACTTTTACATTTTTTGCTTCTCTTTGATTTGTCCTATTTTTAAAAATTTTATTTAATATTTTTCTATAACATACAAATGTGGTTATACTAGTTTTTTGATCGTTATCCAAAGTTAATTTGTTAGAAAAGCTCCAGATTTGGCTTCAGTACTGACTAATCTAAAGTATATGCACAAATATAATATTGTATAGCTTCCTATTAAAAATATGAATTTAAAAGATAGATTTGTGAGGGGTGTACTTATATATGGCGAGCACGTATGCAATTTCAAGTAAGATCAGGCTTACTACAGTTAAATAACTAATCTAAATTATGATTTAACATTAATATTGAAAAAATAATATTAACATTAATATTTAAAAAGATTAACCTACAATTAAAATATCTAAATCTAAAATAAAAATTAATAATATATACAAGCTGTAAATATACATATTGAATGAAGAGTTTAGATGCAAAAACCTCTAAATACCATTTGATATTTTCTTTTAAAATTAACATTTTCCCTGACTCCTGTGTCAGGGAAAAGGCTCAGTAATTTTGCTATAAGTGCTTGTCGTTCCCTTTAAAGTGAAATAACTGAAGATAAACAAAGGAGGCTGAGAAAAATGCTCATTTTAGGAGAACATTTCAGGTGGCAATGTTAATAAAACATTAATAAAATAGACTTTTATAATAAGTCTGACAAAATCAAAAGGAATTTTAAAAAACATGACAGATTTGCAGAAATATTGTTGAAAATTTATTACGTAATATATTAAAAATACTAACCATGTAAGGTAAATCACAGCTAAGTGCAATGTACTGTATTTATTTGCTTCAGTATTGATATGTTATTTTATTTGTATTAAATAAATAAAGAGGCTTGAAACGTCACACACTATGCAAAAAAATTCAATTAAATAAATCTTTAATAATAAAAATCTTTATTGTTTTTCAATTTATTTTTTGTCGATTACTTACTGAAATTGACCTGTGTTTTGATTGCAATTGTTTATTAAAGTAATTTATTCACCATTTACTTGGATATTTAGAAAAAATCTAATATTTTTTTGTATGTTTTATGACTGAATAGATGTGTATTATAAAACAGTGACACACTTTCTATAATGCAATTATTATGAGAAGTTTTAATAATAATCGTCTAAGTCAATGAACTATCAAGAACTGTCTTTATTATCCTCATCCAGACATGTTTTAAAATCAACAACATTCAACCCCTCATATTATGCTTACATAATGTTTGTTATATTTTTGGACCACTCTTTCCTCCTCCCCTTTCTGTATGTTTCATATCAGCTATAACACAAACATCGAACCCTTATTAGTACAAAAAATTCACTGAAACCCGCTAAAAAACCCCTCATCATCATCATCGTCCTCAATACTGCATGACAGACATTTCCATGCATGCTGCAGCAAGCAATGCTAACTCCTGGTCTCATCGCAGAAGACGATCTGACACACGTCCTGCCCTGATCCTCGTCTCCTCAGTGTGACACCAGATGCGGATGTCCTGTCCTATAATCAGTCACCCATACCGCCTGCCTGGGGCTAAAAGTCAGAGGGTTGATGTAACTCCTCTGCCTATTTTCCCCTTTGAAACTTCAAACTCCAGTTTGTGAACAAAGTCCTGTCTATCTCCACAATAAGGATCTCCGACCACTGACCAAACTCCATCTGTAACCGCTGCCTATTTGTACTTTCTCTCCAATCACTCTTTTTCATTTCACCTGTCTGGCCAAATGGGAATAACAAGTAGCACTACAATTGGTGGATCGCCGCATGGAATAATAGGCCACATGGAATGAATAACACCCTCTTGGAGGATTCAGAAATCACGTCTTGATTGGGAATAGGAGCTTTCTCTTGATTTTGAGCCTATTGAAGCGCATTTGAGGCCGCTAGGAAAGCCTCGTGAGAATTGAATTGGGTAAATGATGGCACTGATATGTGAGTATGGCAACACTGATTGTCAACATATTGGTTGGTAACCTGCAAACCACTCAGCTCATGGACATTTAGGGTTGGATGTTGACTTCACTTAATGTTAATGATGATGATTTCAGTGTATGATTAGGCTTTAGTTGTGTGTTTTTTTTTAAAAGGCAGAGATAATATACTGTAGCTTAATGTTGAGGGTGCTAGATCTTTCCGTGTTGAGCGTAAAGGGGCTGATAAGTGTTGATAACCCCTCCCCTTTGACTTTTTTTGAGTTTCATAAAGGCTGTGGTGGATTTTAAAGGCCCATCATATGTAAATCAGTAAACAGATGTTAAGTATTTCAAGTGTTTCCAGTTTTTTTTTCTAATGGTTCATATTTAAAGGCATCGTTCACTTAAAATGATCATTCTGTCATCACTTACTCACCCTCGGTTAGTTCCAAACAAGTTGAGTTTTGTTCTTCTGTTGAAAACAAAATAAGATATTTTGAAGTATGTTGGAAACTGATATGGTTGTCAGTGGATGTCATATCATTTACCAACATTATTTTAAATATCTAAAGAAAAGGAAACTCCTAAAGTTTTGAAAAGATGTTAAAGGAATTTATTTTGTGAACTATTAACTTTAGCCTATTGAAGTCATTCTGATTAAAATAAAACTGAGAATAAAACAAGAATGGAAGTATTTGCTAATCAAACTTCTGGGAGCTTCAAGAAGTTGAGAATCTTGCGTCCTGTTGCAGTTCAAACATTGTTAAGTTTTTAATACATAACTCAGGTGCAAATGAAGAAGATTTACAAGCAAAACTCCCATAATTCCTAACAAGATGTAATTCGAGATGTTGTTAGTGATTTTATGATGGTCAATAATAGTTTCTATCCAAACCCTAACAAACTATCGATGTATTTTGATTTACAAACACATCTGTTGTAAGAAAAATCTGTAAAATACAATCCATGTTGCATTAATATGAATCCATTTACAGGTTTTTATCAACATAATCTATTATGCATTGTATTGTGTTGTGGTTCAAAATTGACAGAAGCAACTTAAATGGTATTTAATACCATTAAATGAGTGTTGTGGTAGATATTGTGTTTTTTATTTTAGTTTATTACACAGAATAGTTTTTTCTTTTTATCTTTTTTATTTTAAACATACATTTTTAGTAATTAAGTATAACTAATATGACTTTTGTAATATTGATATTGATATTTATACATTTGAGTTATTAGTAGATTTTATTTTTCAGTTATTTAGCTAATCTAATATAGTTTTCTATGTTTATATTGAGTTTATAATTTTTTTTTTGCCATTTTTTTTGTATATTTTAGCCAGCAAAGAAAATATTAAATAAATGTAATCAGTTTTCTGATGTAAGTTCCAGTGCATTTAAACAAAATTCTATATTAAGTAAATGTTCCATTAGCAGCACATTCGTGATGTTATTAGGACATCCAATAAACTTTTCAACCAGAAACAAACGATGACCAGATTTTCATTCCAAAACCACCTAGAATATACATTATTCCTCGTGACAAGCTTTTCTAATTTTAGTTCAAGCACATTTGAACAAATTACACAGTGCATCAGGTCAGTGATACATCAGCGATTATTTTTTAAAATTGATGTTATGCAACTCAAAGCCATTTTCTTAAGAGGCACCTAAGACAGAACCATCCTCGTCCGTAACGATTAACAGAGACAGTTATCTATGAAGTTCCCATAGTACTCACCCATCAGGGTATTTGTAGTCTAGGTAATCATAAACCTCTACCGCCTAATATTGCACAGCCTCCATAAAGTATTCCAGCTTAAATCTCCAAATCAGTTGATAATAATTTATTTGACCAATAGTCTCCCATATAGCTAACCTTTGCCATTACTTTCTGCTTATCTACTGTATGTCTCTGTACATAATTTTCAACAGAAACACGGTAAAACGAATGAGAAGAGGAATAATCCATCATGTCTTAACCTGCTTTTTTGTTTTTTAACCAAGTTAACACAGCTTTATGGGATTAAATAATATCTGACAACTTATGCTTCTGAAATGATCACGCTGCTTGGTTAATTTCATCAGAGCTCAAGCAAGTAAACAATTGCATCAATAAACATTTGGAGCAATGCTCTTTGTAAATCAATCACATCTTCTGATAAGGCCGGTTCAATGATTAACTGTTTTTCTGCTAAGAATCGGTTTGCCTGATGACCCAATCATATTTGCAGGCTGAGTGATGCTGCGTGGACAGTTATCACTCACTCGTTATCATCAATCAATCACCTTTTCATCACAGTGTACAGCTCACGGGAACATCTTGCCCAAACAAGTTTAACTTTACCCCAGTTTACCCAAGCTGAAAGTCTCTACTGGATTGATAGCTCAAGCAAAAACGAACATTTGCTGGTAATTTACCAATCATCTAAGATTACTTTTTTATTCAAGTGTAGTATTTAAGATCATCTTTTAGCTGAAACTGTGGTCTGTAAATATTCTGAAAAGCAAGTCATTGGCTACTAGCACTTTGAGAGTAAAAAAAAATCATATACAGCAGGCCTGTAGCCAGCCTGGTGAAAGCGGTAGTTGTTTTTTTCTAAAAAAATTGACCTTTTTGCAGTTATACGCCTCATTTTAATTTTAATTAGGTTTAAAATCCTGCATTTTAGTGATAATTTAAGCTCTATTTTTAGCTGGATTAGCTTATCGGGTGGTCATCATCCACACTTGTGGATGTACCAAAAATGTTTCCTAAATATTTAGAATAAAGAAATATGAATAAATACCTTATATGATACAAATTTATTACATCATATACTATTAGAAACAAAAAATAGGAATCTGTTAAAATGTTCAATTAAAAACTGTAGTCCATTGTTATTTATAAGGCGAATAACAAACTGGCCAGCACATTCAACTTTCCTCAGTCAGAATTTGCTCATTTGAATATTAAAAAATTAAAAAACAATAATAATATTAACGACAATAATGTAATATAATAGTATAGGCCGCTTTTTGTCGCTTCACACCTTTTTAGCGATCACTTTTTGTTTCAAGAATTTAGAATAAAAGTCACTTGTACATTGTTTTCTTTATTTAAAAACAATACGGTAGCGAAAGATGAATTCGTTTACGTCTGATTGTATGTTTTCTTGCACAGCTAGATGTTGGACTCGCTGAAGTCACAACAACCTTTTTCGATGGGTTATTTTCACAATTTATGATGGCACAGCAGTCAAAATAGTACAAATGAGCTCATGTATGGGACAAATTCTGGAACCTTGTCAGTGAGGGGTGTGTCTTTCAAACCACCCAAACCCCCAATTTTTTTTTGTCAAAAGCAGGGCAAGCGTCAACGCCAATGGCGTAGCGCAGTGATCTCAAACTCAATTCCTGGAGGGCCACAGTTCTGCATATTTTAGCTCCAACCACCTCCAACTCACACCTGCTTAATAGTCTCTAGTAGTCTTGAACTATTTGATTTGTTGGATCAGCTGTGTTTGATTAGGGTTGGAGCAAAACTGTGTAGATCTGCGGCTCTCCATGAATCAAGTTTGAGACCCATAGTGTAGTGGTTAGTGCGTCGACGCATGGCACTCCAGTGTTCACGGTGACCCGAGTTCGATTCCCGCCACAAGGTCCTATACCCGTCCTTTACCTCTTTCAGTTCCCCATGCTTTCCTCTCAATACTCTCTACTGTCCTGTCCATTAAAGGTGAATACCTAAATAAAATAATAATAATAAAGCAAGGTGACAGTAGTCACCATATGACAGGGATTGCCATAACGAACAAGCAAACCTGTACAAACCCCTCTTCCACTGATATAAAGATTAACGATTGGATAATCTGACTGGCAGGTACTTCCTTTACTGTTGCGGCCATACTGAATTTACCCCATTCACAGTAGTACGAGTGATATATAGTCTTTGATACGCCATAAATTCATTAACTTCACTCAAATTTATGTGAAAGCTCGCTGTAAATAAAATGTTATGTGAACTCAAAATCCGAATGTATTTAGCTGAACTTAAACTCACTGAGTTGTGACATATTTCTAATTCCCAGCATGCTTGGTGACAGACTGTACTGTATATGAGCACTGAAAATGTGTTATTTTCTCAGTTTTTTACCTAATAATAAATGAAAGATAATGTTATTGAGTTATACTGTGTTAGTGTTTCATGTTCTGTTGTATTGGGATTTACAGGTGTTTATGTCCTGGTGAAGTTTATTGTTACCATTGTGGTGAAAAGTAGAGCCTGTAGAGTATAGTAAAAGATAATCTGCACCCAACCGTGAAGCTTTCAATTAATGTAATGTTTATGAAAGCAATTTGATTTAATTTAGATTGTATAAAATAATCTACTAATTTAAACTTTAAAAAGGTTAAAAATGGGGTTGAAATATTTAAATGTTAAATAAATGAAAATATTAAATTTCTTAAATATAAAGAGTAAATAAATAGAGGGTAAATTAAAGGGATAGTTCCCCAAAAAATGAAAATGTGCTCATCATTTTCTCCCCTCAAGAGGTTTTAAACCTTAATGAATTTCTTACTTTTATCAGTTTTAACCTTTATCAGTTTCTTTATTCTTTATTCAGCTTTCTTCTAATTATCTTCTCTTGTGTTCAACATAATAATAACAACCTGATGAAGGTTTGAAACAAGTAAAGGGAGGGTAAAAGGTGAAAGAATTTTCATTTTCGGGTGAACTATTTCTTTAAAAGCAAATCTTTATTTTTGCTAGAACTATCCCTTTAATTTTAGATTACAATCTGTTATCTTATTGTTGCTTAGTGTCTTCAGTTGCGCCACATGAATTCATGTTCTTGCAGATTTGATATATCACAATAATAACCAGAAAAGTTATACTTAATTTTGATAGTGTCCTTATAATTATGTTGGCTGTATAGGTATTTGCAACTACAGTACATATTATTATTATTATTATTATACAATATAAAATAAAGATCTATAATTCATTGCCATATGTTTTTGTTACTTTACCTTAAAATGATGAATTATGTATTTTAAAGGATAGTTCACCCAAAAATTTAAATGTGCCATGATTTATCCTCCACTCGTTTATTTAACACCTGTTTAAGTTTCTTTCTTCTGGTGAACACAAAGGAAGATTATACTGTACCGGAGATGTTGGATAAAAAACACCTATTGACTTCTAAAGTTTTTTTCCCCAACATTCTTCAGAATATCTTGTTTTGTTTTCAACAGAAATTCATAAAAGTTTAGAACCACTTTATCCAAGTGTCTGCAACAAATAGTTTCATTTGACCTTTTAACAGCCAAAAAACTTAATCTAATATTCTGGAAAAATAAATCTCATTCCTCTTTCCAGTTATGGCTCAGTGAACTCACAAAGACACTCCATTTAAAAAGAATACAGAACCATTTACAGAATAAGAAGCTTAAATTTTTTTAAATATGGGAACTGTTCATAAGGTATTTAGAGGGGAGAGATTGAATAGATGTTTAATGGGGATATTGCTAGATCGTATGCCAGCTCCCATTTTCAGCCTTCCCTACTGGTGTGCACTACAGACAGAAACAGACAAGAGGAGGGGGTGTTGTTAAGGGGTATTGTTTTCTTTTACATACTGTGACCTATTTTATTTGATTTTATGTATATATTTTGTTCTCTTCCTTTTACTTTGGTAATTTTAGGCTAAGGATTTTTTTCTGCCAATTCAGATAATGGTTTACATATACTTAGATTCTGTATAAGGTGTAAGTACACCAAGACAAAATAAATAAATAAAATAAAATAAAAAAAAATAATATATATATATATATATATATATATAGAAGGAAGAAATATTTGGTTTTAATTTTATGTGCATAAGGAAAATGTGGAGGATTTTTATATACTTTACTTTTTCTTTATATATTTTTGGGGGTTAAAATATCCCTTTTATTTATATAAGATCCAACATTGTTTAAGTTAAAAAATGTGGAAAAAATTTGTATACGTCATTAGTAGACTGTTAGGGAACTCGGATAATAACTCAAATGTACTTTCATAGTTACTCATAGTCAGCAGAAGATTTGTTGGGGTACCATAAGAAGTTTCAAACATATTTACAATCAAAAGAATGTCTAAGGAGACTATCGATATAAAGTGTTACCAAAATAAATCATATAGTTGTTTAATGAATATGATGTTGTACCGGTGTAATCACTGTTTAACCACTTTAACCTCACTATGGAAACTTCTTGTGTTGTTCATTATTCTTGGATGTGTTTCTGCAACGATACAGCACATGTAAGATCTTAATCTGTCTGTTCTTTTTTAACATTGTGTAAACTGTTTATAGAAAAGTTAAATTTCCTTTTAGATTACATTCATTATTTTAAAGCAGGTCATATCGATAAGATTTAAACTCTAATTTAAAATCCAGAGGTTAAATCCAAATCCAGAGTAAATAAAAATGTTATAGAGTGTGTGGATGTACCGTATATTAACTGTTCATTCAAATTGTTCTTCAAATATTGTAATATGTACAATCATTAGATATTTAGTCCATTCAAAACACAAGCATTTTACTAATGTTCTTAGACTTTTGACTCATGGAGAAATATGCATATACTGTAGGCCAAAAGTGATATCTTTGCCCATTATTTAAACATGTTATGTCAATGTAAATTTTATCAGCATGTTGTGTAGTTTTGCGAGGAAAGTGTTAATATTTGTACGTTCTTTGTGTTTCAGTTGTGATAACACACAGAAACATGCAATTCGAGAAAATGTGCAGGGATATAACTGCTAATCGAATTGAAGAGAAAATGAATTGTTAATAAATGATTCTTAGTGACTGTGTATACTTTATTTTTTTTTTCTTGCGTAGAAAAAGTGTCTTTCTAACTAAATTAGTTTGTTAGTAAAAAAAACTATTTTCTTTTACCATTTAAGTGTTCTTTATTTTGTAATGGATTAATTAAACTCTTTGGCTCATTAAGAGTACATTTCGAGTAAATGTTCCCCTTGGAAACAGGACAATTTGGCCACTTTATGTGTAGTTAGTTAGATTAATTTGTTTCTATATGGTCTATTCATGTTTGATTGTGTCTATTATGAATTTGATCACAAATAAATGTAGCCAACTTTAACAAAAACACCTGAGAATGTACCAATATTCATAGTGTGCATACAGTAGTTACCCTCAAGTCCACTATTAAGCAGCTCCTCCATGTGGACAAAGCTCTCAATTACAGATACAGGGTGGACCAACACCAATGTGTGACTTAAATCCCCTCGAATAAAGTGTCAGGACTAGTGATTCCAACATACACAGTCTGTCAAACCACAACACCTATTCTGACACAAAGAACCAAACCAAAACCAGAATCTAGAGCTTCACAAATCATGTTGGAAAGGTCAGCTTTAAAATATTTCACCACAGAATAAATATTTAGGCCTAACAAATATGATATGATGTATTCTGAGTGCCATATTAATATCCATCCATTTGGATGACATACTTTCAGCATAATTGAATTATATGTACTTTATGTGATTTGATATTTGTTAGTTAAACAAGTAAAACAAATAAATGTTTACATTTGCCGTTGTTTACACAAACAAGACACAAATAAGAAGATGATTTATGCAATAAAGCCAATACATCCAATGTGTTTTAAATGCCTCTTATTTCAAAATTCAACTTCTTATTTCTGCTCTCAACTATTGTGTGGAGTATGGAGCTGTGTTACTTTTGCCCCTGAATATTCAGCAAACCAATCTCATAGCATTTAACGGTAACACTTCAAAATTATGGTCATTAGTGTATTTACTAACATGAACAAACAATTAGTCACACATTTATTACAGTATTTATTCAACTTTGTTAATGTAAGTGAATGTTATTTAAGTTAAATTAGTTCATGTTAGTTCGTGTTAACTTATTGTGCATTAACTAATGTTAACAAGCACAACTTTGGATTTTAATAATACTTTTGTTGATGCTGAACTATGATTAATGAATGCTTTACAACATTATTCAAACGTCAATGTCAGTAAACACATTAACATTAACTAATGGACCATTCTTCTAAAGTATTGACAATTTAACTAATCAGATCTGGCTTTTTTTACAGCTTCATATTTTTATAGCGTATATTTTATATCATTCATATCTTTTAACTGATTAGATTTGAACAGATTTAGATTGATTCTAAGGAATCTGACACATTTATTTAAAAAAAACCTGACAAATTAAATAAAAATCAAAAGGTTACAAACAGTTCATGATCAACTTCATTGTGATTCATTGTTTTTGAGTGTATGCTCCAACATTTATCATCTTTAATAGTCTAATTTCTTCCCAAATGTGCAATTACTGTCTTATTACTGTAAATTACTGTGAGAAACTAAGCTAAAGTTGTGCAGTTTTCTAGGCAGCACTACATAAACAAACTCTCATAATGTGGTAAAAGAAGCAGTGAATCACTCTGGTGTACCTGGTGTTGTGCTGAAGTGTCCTTCATACATCCTGCTGTGTTTTGCGGTCCTGAGACCCTCGTTTCTCCAGTGATCTGTCCATGCAGTGGTCAGTGTATGTGTGTGTGTTAGTTGGCTGAACACACGCTGACCGGCAGCTTGCATAATCCCTTAATGCCTGTCACAATGAGATTTGATTGGGGGCTCACGGCCTAATAGTGTCAAGCGTACAGAGGGCATAATTCATATCTGGCACTTCCTGTTTCTGAAGACCCAGATTCTCCCAATAACGGGTCATTTTGACTGGTGTATTCAGTGAAGATACTGCCTAATTGATTATTGAGTTATTTTGCTGATCATGTTTAACAGTTTGGAGTTGGTAGGATTCTTGTTTTCCTTTTTGTTTTGTTTTTCTGCTCACAAAGACTATTTGTTAAATTAATTATTATTAATAATTATACAAATTATAATGTATTTGATTAAAAATTCTATTTTAAAAATGAAAGCATTGTGAAATATAGCTATTTAATGTACATGTTGCTGTCATTAAAAAATCATTTGTTCCTGTGATTCCAGGCTGATTATTATTCCAGTCTTTAATGTAACATGATCCATCAGAAATCATTACAATGTGCTGATTTCATTGGATACAGTTGCTTTAAATGCTTAATAATTTTGCAGAAACTGTCATACAGTTTTTCTGTATTCTATGGTGAATATAAAATTTGAAATAATCATCTTTACTTTGGATAATGCATATCTTAAAATGTATTTAAAGTCAATTTAATGGGTCCATTCTAAAAAAAATAATAAATTTTTTAAAAATAATCTTGTTGACTCCAATTACCAACTATGGTAGAGCAGTAGAGCTCCCTTTCCTACATCAAATTTTTATTTTGTCTTTTTTATATCCTGTTAACTTGGAAAATTAATTAAAACATTTTTTTCATTTATATTAATAACCCTTTAAATGTACAGATTGTATAGAAATATTATATATATATATATATATATATATATATATATATATATATATATATATATATATATATATACAGAATCTTTCTATACGTATATAAATTAGAACAGTGTCTTTTATAAGCTGATGAAAATGTGCATTTCTTATAAACAAGGTTTACATGAATATATAGATGAACATCATCAATATGTTCGTTTTCTACCATTTTTTTGCAAATGACTTAATTCTGAGTGGTCCTGCAGTGTATATGAGAAATGAATTGGTCAAAAGCACCATTTTTTTCTATTATCGTTCATTCATTTTTGTTACATTTTTTCTATTCTATTATCTATTTCCATTTACAGTTCAGGCTGCAGGTTAAAATTAAAACTGAAAAACTCCTCATCCTCACAATTAATCCATAATTAGAAATACTGTTTAATGGCAGTGTAAAATGTATTTTTCCATGAGAAATACATTTAAGTAAAATAAAAAAGATTTTCTGAATATGCTTTATACAAAAAAATACAATTTCAGTCTTTTTACTTCTACTAGAAAAAGTTATCTCATCTCATAATATTTAATTGAATGTTACTGGCCATATCTTTGTGATTATTTATGAAATTCACTTGCAGTTTTACTAAACTCAACAACTATTTTTTCTAGTGTGATGTCATGCAGCAGAAGTATTTCTTATCAATACCCAAACTCTCATAACAGAGAATTAAAATCGTATTTCTATTTCTAAATATTCAAATATTTGTAGCCTTTTTCCCATCTCTCAAACACTCTTGAAACTGAATTTCATTGCTAAACATGTATATGTGCACCTATTGACAACCATTGCAAATCAAAAATTTATGTTGCAACTTGTTTAGGTGTAATTTCTAATAATTTCACATTTTTAATTGAGAAAAAGGTAATAATTAATAAATCATTTTACTTTGCTGCATACTGAACAAAGATCAGATTCTCTAACCAGATTTCTTCTAACCAGAAGAAAGAAATGATTCCGAAGTGACTACTGATCACAGGAACAAATATTTCCAGGCGTGGAAGACAGTATTTGTAGAAGTTTCACTTTTAGCAGCATTCCTGCGGTTTAAGCTTGTTGACTCTGTTGACCGTTCTGGCCTTGAAAAGTCTCTGATGTGGAGCTGCTGGATGTCCAGCTCAGAGCAAACAGAGTTCCTCACTCAAGAGCTCTTCAACTGAACTATTGAGCCTTATTTTAGACCATGACCCTAAAAAGCTACAGTTCAGCTGTCAGCAAGTTGCAATAGGCAAGAAATCATTTCATGCCTCTCTTTATACGCTGTAAAACCCCAAAAGTTAAGGTAACTCAAACCATTTAAGGAAACCGATTGCAACAAACCATTTAAGCTCAAAAACGAATCCTAATGAGTACTGTGAACTTAATCCATGTGAGTAAACGAAGCAATATGAGCACAGTAAAACCCAATAAATAAAGAGAACTCAATCCAACTGAGTACTGTAAAACCCAATAAGTTAAGGCAACTCAAACGGTTTGAGGAAACCGATTGCTACAAACCATTTGAGTTAAAAAAACTAACATGAACTTACTGCATTTATAGTTGAAGTCAGAATTATTAGAGAAGATTTTTATCTACATATTCCTAAACATAATAGTTTTAATAACTCATTTCTAATAACTGATTTATTTTATCTTTGCCATGATGACAGTAAATAGTGTTTTACTATATATTTATCAAGGCACTTCTATACAGCTTAAAGTGACATTTAAAGGCTTAACCAGGTTAATTAGGTTAACTATGCAGGTTAGGGTAATTAGGCAAGTTATTGTATAACGATGGTTTGTTCTGTAGACTATCAAAAAATATATAGCTTAAAGGGGCTAATAATTTTGACCTTAAAATGGTTTTTAGATCAATTAAAAACTGCTTTTATTCTAGCCAAAATAAAACAAATGTGACTTTCTCCAGAAGAAAAAATATTATCAGACATACTATGAAAATTTCCTTGCTCTGTCATTTGGGACATCATTTGGGAAACATTTAAAAAAGGAAAAAATATTCCAAAGGTGGCTAATATCTCTGACTTCAACTGTAAGTTGATGTAATGAGGTATTTAATTAACTCATTACCTTCAACACCGAGTTCAAAACTTTTTTTTAAATGAGTAGAATTAACTTTTTGTAAATTTTTAGTTAACTACACTCATTTAATTTGATAAACTTGACTTTTGGGTTTTACGGAAGATTTACACAACTGTAGCATTATGCCCAAAGAACACTTCATATTACAGTTGTTTTTAAAGTATACTCCATTTGATAGGGTGGTTCATTCCGCTGTGGCGACCCGGATTAATAAAGGGACTAAGCCGAAAAGGAAATGAATGAATGAATGAATGAATAAATGAATACTCCATTTGATAGCATTCACATTCAGCTGCAACCCAGTTCTGGGAAACACCCATACACTCTCGATTCACACGAGCACTCATACACTGCAGCCAATTTAGTTTATTCAATTCACCTATAGCGCATGTCTTTGGACTGTGGTGTAAACCGAAGCACCCAGAAGAAACCCACGCGAACACAGGGAGGACATGCAAACTCCACACAGAAATACCATGTGACCCAGCAGGGACTCGAACCAGCAACCTTCTTGCTGTGAGGTGACAGTGCTAACCACTGAGCTGTTGTTACATCGTTGGTCAAATTGTGCACGTTAACATGATCACATTTCAAATTGAGGGCCAAAACTATTGGCCCTTCACCTTCCATATGCATTTCCTTGCATGCTGTAGTTGTTAAAACTTAAGTATACCATGAGGTTTAACTATACTTAAATGTATTACAATTATTTATGTATAAAACTAGTTTTTATAAATATACTATTGTCCATTGTTGATTCATGATGTTAGCAGACTTATCAATATAAGAAAATTAATTTTCTTAGCTGATGTTAATATGCTAAAATGGTTAAACCTCCTTAATTTTGCACTAGCCTTTTGCACTAGCCTTTAATGCAAGCACTTTCTTGGTGTTCACAGAAAACGCATTACAGTAACCTAGCTCTGAAATCATTCAGACCAAAGACTGGCTTAATTACAGTTGCCAAGAAAATGCAATAATAATGTAAACGTTTCTTTACACAAGAGAGCACTATTACAGGGCAAATGTATAGCCATAAATAACTCAAGCGTGTGTTGAAATACAGCACATGATCGTAATACTGCTTGTTTGACTAAGCGTATGAGGAGATACATACAGTAGGCATACTGACTGGTTATTAGGTGCTATATTTCAAATGAAGAAGAACCAACAGTGTCTAAACATAAGAAACTGGCTGAAGCATCCATGAATCAGACATAGAAGGATGCTACAGTTGACATACAGTAAGTTGTTTGCAAAGTAGTGTGCATGTACTTTTTAAACTAAGGTCCAATCCCAATTCTATTTTTGTACCCCTACCCCTTCAAATTTTACCCCTAAGAATTACGACAGCACTAGAGCACCTGCACACGTCATCGTATGTCATGGCGATCTCTTGCTTCATATGAGATCAGACGATAGCGACTGCTGTAGTTATTGCAGTTGTGCTATTTCTTGGTATTTATCTTCAGGAAATCACTGAAATCATATATTATGTTATCATAAAGATCTAATGTGGCAATAAGATCGTAGCTGTACTGTGTATTTACACAGTGGCCATATTCATCAATATAAACACAAAAAACAACATTAACCTTATAGCAGACATGGTAAAAAGACCATTCCCAGTCACCTGACTTTTCTGACAAGGTATTCGAGTGTCATCGAGTGTCAGAATGTTGTGGGACTGCTATACAAGAGTTATGATTATGGATTATAGATCACGAAACTTTGCAGTTTTTATTTCAGCATTTTTTTAAAGCATGACGGTAAAACACGAACGCGGTTATGAATATATTAAAACATGTGCTTGTTTGTTGTAAAATTTCGTAATAATGACAAAGAACACTATTTTATTGATCTCCTTACTTCCGGGTGCAGTGAATTTGCTGTTGTGGTTGATTTATTCTGGGAAATTTTCTTACCCCTTGGTTTTAAGTGTGGTCCTGAAAAATCTTCATTCGAAGGGGTATCTACCCCTTTCCCTTAGCCATATGCCTTCAAGCTAAAGAGAATTGGAACACCCCTACCCCTTGACGTGAATGCACAAAACGAGGGGTAGGGGTAAGGGCTAAGGGGTAGAATTAGGAATGGGCCTAAAAGAGTATACAAAGGTATGATTTTACAAAAGTTTTATCAATAAATATATAGTTCTTGACAATTTCTTTTCTTCAAAGAATCCAAATCGTAATTCATCATGGTTCTTGACAAAATGATTAACAATTTGCAACTTTTATAATAATAATTAATGTTTGCTGAACAATAAATGAGCATATTTGAAAGATTTATGAAAGATCATGTGACACTGGATAATATAAATAAGTAACGTTGATTTAACAGTAATAAATTCAATAAAAATATATATAAATATATAATTTTACTGTATTTTGATCAAACTAGTGAAGCCCTGGTTATCATTAAAGAAATTAATAAAAACTATTTCTTGAAATCTTGGAAATGATCTTGTATGTTATTCAAATCTCCCACATGCTATTATTATTGAGCCCCCTCATCCTGGAATACTCTTCAGTCTGAACTAAAAATATCTGAGCTCATCCCAATGACATCGTTTCGCTTTATCCTTTTTAACAAACAACAACAGTCCATTTCTCAATGTATGTGTTTTTATTTATTGAGATGTGGTAAAGCTGAACAAGTGAACTGTATTTTTACACTATATTGATTTTCTATTTATTATTAATATTATTATTTTATTTGAGTTTTTTTCAAAAGTCGTGTGTTGCAAACCTCTTGGCCAGGTCACCCTTGTAAATGAGATCTTGATCTCAATGGGTTTTTCATCTGGTTAAATAAAGAAACATATATATATATATATATATATATATATATATATATATATATATATATATATATATATATATATATATATATATATATATATATATATATATATATATATATATATATATATATATACAGTATATAACAAATAAATGTATTTGATCATTTACATTTAAATTACATTACAGAAACACGAAAATGTGCAGTATTGTATGTTATTACACTCTTATCATACAATTACTGTATAATTCATGCATTATACAGTATCATGCAGTTGTTATCATGCATTAGTTTTGTCTATTTTCCAACTCCTCTAAATTACTGTATCTCCAGAAAAACACACTATGATAAGTCTAACGATTAAACCCTTTAATTTTCAAGACATCCTTTATAATTCTTACTTTCCTCCAGCACTTCATCCATAATCCTTAACGCCATTACATTCCAGCAAGAAAAGAGGAACTTCAGCAGTCCTGTCCACATTATTCATCTTCTCCTGCAAATAGGCCCTATATTTACCAATCATTAAGGATTTGCCACACCTCCCAAACTGCATCCGTGCACCACAAGCTCTCCACAATGGCGATGAAAGCTAAAACATCACCTAACAACATGTTCCAGCAAGATCACCAAAGCACCACCATGTTTTTTTCCCCCAGAAAACCTTCGTTACAAAACTGAGCACTTACCATACGGTGCCTCCATATGGGTGCTAACCTGAGCGTTCACATTCACCATGTTGTCTCTTCTTCTTCTCCCCACCACCACTGTATTTCACAGCTTTTTTTTTGTCTTCTGAAATGCAAAAGATGATGGAGTATTAACTCATAAGTATTGGACAGTGCTCCGTGTTTCTGGTGAAGGTGTTGTTGGTGCAAGGTAAGGCCGGTACTCCTGTTATCTTATTGATTTTCCTAATCTGGGCAAATGTGGGTGGAGAGGTTAAACAGTAACCAGGCTTGTATAGAGCGGCCAATCCATATGACAGCTGTGGCTATGGCAACAGGATGATAGAAACTCAAATAGACAAGTTTTCTATAATTTTTTCTCCAAGTCTGCATCTTTTTAAACTTGCGTTGTCACATCGGGGAATGAATCATTAGGAGTTAGAAGACTTTTGTTTAGTCAGGAAAGAAATGAAAGGAGTGGTTGGTTTACACAGACTCGTTTAGTCATCCTGATTTGTCCGATTCCCATTAGTTTGATAAGAAATCGCACAAATGCAATGTTTGACAACATGCGGTATATCAGCTTCATTTCCGACTCTAATTATTTGCCTTTAAACACTCAAGAGGTTGTAACTTGTTCCAATCTACTTTTGTGTTAGCAGGTTAGATTCTTAACTATTAGACTGATGCCTTTCTCCTTTAATAGAAGGACAGCACGTTAAATGGGTCATGATCTGCCTTTTTGTACAAATATTAATAACATTATAACTGACTATAGCATCACTTATTCTATTTTAGCAGGATATTCCTATTGAGATACAAAATCTCTTCTTCTGTGGAGTGCTGGCTAAGATGGCAGCACCAAAATGTTTCATTTTAAAACAGATACAAAGTCAGTGCCTGTGGTGTAATGGAAAGTGCACTGACACATGCATTCTTGTGTTTGCGGTGACCCGGGTTCGATTCCCACCTCGAGGTCCTATGCCAATACTTCCCCTCTCTCTGCTCCCCACACTTTCCTGTCAATTCTCTCTACTGTCCTGTCAAAATAAAGGTGAAAACCCCTAAAAAATAATTATAAAAACAGATACAAAAATATTAAACAAACTAAATCATAATTTAGGAGTATAGACTGTCACTATATGATCCCCCGTGACTTTATACTCAAAAAATTGACGTTTGCTGCTTGTTCAAACTACTTATGTAAAATTAGCTTAAACAAAACAATACTTAAGTTGTTTTGGGGACACTTTTATGTTAAATCCACTTAAATTTGTCAAATGAAACGATTATGTTAATTTAATCGATTTGTGTTGGAACAACATGAACACTGTGAAAAATTCTGGTTGCCTTACATTTTTAAGCTAAATCAAATTAACCTTATGAGTCCATTGAACTTATATTATGTTAAATTGACTTAAAACAGCTCACGTACTTTAGAAAATTAAGTTAGAACATCATTAACTTAGTTTGATAAGTTACAATCAACTAAAAACATGCTGTCATGACTAATTGATCATATCATTTTTTATAGTGACGGAATTGGAATTGCATGTACTGTTTTCTGTGTTTTGTGCTGGAAGACGTATAATATTATTAACATTTCACATCAAAAAGCATCATTAATTCTTTATTTTACCAGGATATTCCCATTGAGATACAAGATCTCTTCTTCCGTAGAGTGCTGGCCAAAATGGCGCACAAACAAGTTTCATTTTAAAAACAGATACAAAAATATTAAACAAACAAAATCATAATTTTATAGTATAGACTGTCACTATATGATCCCCTGACTGTACACTCAGAAATGACTTTTGCTGCTTGAATTACTTTTGTTTAAAATGAGTTGAAACAACAGAATTCTTAAGATGTTTTGGGGATATTTTTAAGTTGAATCTGCTTACATTTGTAAAGAACGATTAAGTTAACTTAATCAATTTGTGGTGGGATAAAATAAGGAATTGTGTGGAACCCAGCATTTTTTTATAGTGTACATACATACACTGATAATTCATACATATTTATTCATACTGCATGTCCAACACAATCTCACGGCAATTTGAAACTTTTTGATTTAGTGGCTAACTCGTATGAATTTGAATCTCATTCGTACAGTTTAGTATGATTTGCTTATCCCCGAATGACGTTTGGGTTTGGGAGGGTTGGGTGCCACCCGTCCTTTTTAAAATTGTACATTTGCGTACATATTTGCACAAATTAGCCACTAAACTGACAAAATGTAAAATACTTACATTTGATACCACCTTTAAAAAGACTGAAGTAGAGTGTTTATGTTGATATATGTGTAGGTTAGTTACATTTTGTCATGAATATTGCTGTGTAATTATGTATATTGTAAATTGTGGTCAGTTTTATGTATTTAATTGGTCGTATGTTTCAGGAAGAGGTAGAGCCAAGAACATAAAGTAGCATCTTATGATCGATATAATGTTGGTAGTTGTTGGTAGTAGGAGGAGTAAATTATTATTATTTTTTTTAATTTCTAGGTTCTGCAGGTTGCATTTCCTGAATGTTCATTGCCAATCTAAAGCCAATTCCAATTGTTTGTTTTGCTTCAATTTAAAATTTCCTCAACCAACGCAGAGCCCAGGGGATCAGAGTGAGTGCTCCAACATGGCCACCCCTGATCCAAGGAGTGCATGTGCTACAGCTTAAATTTCTTTCTTTTTTAGTTTTTCGAGCTCAGTGTTTATTTTCCATTGTGTTTCATATATTTGGTGGAATATCACTTTTTGCACCTGTAAATAAAACTCACCTTATCACAAAGTCAATGGTCACCTGGATCATTATTTGGAGCAGTGCAACGCTCCATTTGAATATGCCTGGAAATAGTAGACTTGAAGGCAAATGCCCACTGTTCTGGTTGGCTAACAGTTTTGCATATCTAAAAACTTCAGCACTTTGCATGGACATCCCAAAGTTGGATGGACAGTGGTGTGCCCACTGTTGTAAACTTCTGGATGTGTGTTTGACAGCCTATATCATTGATAGATGGCTGTGATTTAGGTTAAAAACATGTACAACAGACAAAGCAACAGTGACCATTTAATAAACAGTGTAATAAACATGGTCCGATGTGTTGGATCCGATACAGTCGTTGTCTTTTTTTCAGTCTTTTTGAAAATCCAGCATTGAGTTGTGTGTTGTTTGTAAATAAATCTGTAGTAAAATGAAGTGAACAAAGAACTAATGTCTTACAGACTCGGTCAGAAACTTATTAAAGTTTGTCGACTCTTTCTTAATGTTGAGAAGACAATGCAGAGACTGCCAACACAACCCAATGCCAAGCTTTTTGATTTAGTGGTTAATTTGTATGATTTTATTTGTACATTTTAGTAGTATATTATTTGCTCATGCCCAATGATGGTTTAGGTGTGGGGGTTCTTTTAAAAAATCTCCTTTTTTGAATGAAATCTTGATAAATTTCAAAAAATTCATTATTTACCTACTACAGCATGAATCAGTGGGCGGAGCTAAACATGCAGCGATGTAGATGCAGGCCTTGACCTTTTTCTGTGGAGGCCACACTATTATCTACAACCTGTCATTTTGGCAGATTGGCTTTAATATATAAGCTGATTTTAGACTAACGAGAAAGTGCTGAGTTCTGAAACGTACAGTATAATATGATATATTACATCCATATGTTTATATATATTGTTCAACTTTAAAAACAATTCTGTCATGATTATCTCACTCTCTAATGGATCCCAACTGGTTTAAAGTTCTTTCTTCTGTTCAACACAATAGAAGATTATTAGAAGAATGTTGGTAGCAAGACTTCTATAATATATATTTTTTCCAATATAGAATGCTGTCTTTAAAAGGTTTCCATGTTCTCCAAAAGAAAAAAAAAATGTGTTCAACAGAAGAAAGAAACCCGTAGAGCTTTTGAGGGTGAGTAAATGGATCTTAGTTTCAACAGCTTTTCCCATGAGTATAATGTGATGTTTTCAGACACAAGTGTAGCATTACACAAGTCTACGGTTGCTTTCACTTTTAAGTAGCCTCATGGGAAAGTGGCTGGTTTGAAGCTTTAGGTTTTTCCCACATTTGTCAAGCTGGTGTAAAAACACTTAAGCTTCTATTCCTTTATCTGTTTCTTTGTACTGCATTTTTTTTCCTGCACATGTAATTTATATTTGGAAATTTTATTCTAACTTAAAGTAAATAATTCAATATATTTTAAAATGTAATTCATTTCTGTGATGCAAAGCTGAATTTTCAGCATCATTTCTGCAGTATCACATCATTCAGTTTTTTCTGATATTCTGTTTAGCTGAAAAAGCACCAATTAGAATTTTCAATGTTGAAATATCCATTACAATTTTAATGAACGTTCAAAATAAGAGCATTTATTTGAAATTGAAATTTGTGTACTATTTATAAATGTTAATTTTTTTTTATCCTTGCTAAATATTTTCTTTCTTTACAAAAAAATCAACCCTAAACAATTTAAAGGCAGCATACATATTCAGAGGCCAAGACTTTGACTGATGGCCTTTTGAAGAAAAAAATAATCAGCGTTCAATTCATGTTTAGTAATTCAGATGATTGATTTTAATAACCAGTAAAGTATTACCGATACTTTGGATTGGAAACAGTGGCCGGGGACTTTTATGGCTTTAAAAGCCTTTTTAGTGGTGGTTTACAGCAGATCTGTCTGCTTTAGATGGATTGAACACATTAATGAGGTCATAAAGGTTTTTTATTATGTTTCCCAATACTGGTCCTGGATCGGTAACTCACATACACCTTGATAAAAGGAATTACATCTAATATATTTTTAAAAATATGCCAATTTTCTTCATTTTGACGATTATGATTTCATTTTTACAAATAACCTATATGTCTGCTGGGAAAGTGTTGAAAACAGTCTGTCAGTCTTTAAAGAGAAAATGTAAATAAAAGGTCTGTTTTTATGAGGACAAATGTGTTTACAATGCAGTCATGTCCTCTGTGTGACATGAGTGCAATAGACATTTAAAAAAGATAGTAGCTTAGAAACCACTAAACACGCTACTTTTTTCATCAAAAGAAGATTTATTACCTGTACAAAAAAAACAAGACGATAATAATAAAAGAAAGTGCTTAACTCTCAATGTGAATTGTCGCTGCGATGCAACTTAGTACAATCAAATGATAAAACAGTGCAAAGAGCCCGTAACCTTAAGAAACAACAAATAACATACATTTATAAAAATACAAAATACTATGACACTATGATCAACACAACAACAGGAAATGCATTTCACCATTCACACATTTGATCAATTCGAGATATTAATTCAATGTCATTCCTTTTTCAAATGAAAACATTGTGAAATGAACATTTTAGTGGTTTCTATTATGTAAGAGTTTTGATACGTTTTTTTAAAATATGTCCTTTACTTAAAGATATTTGTTTTTATTGCTTAAAGCCTCTAAAGCCACTTGTGTTTCTTCGGGATTTTGGTCTGGAGTCACACTGGTTTTTATTGCATGATCCTCCATAGTTGGAGGGACACGCGGAGCAGGGTCTTCCTATTTTATATGGAGCTTCTCCTACCCAGTTTCCCCTGGGACAAAAGAAACATGCACGTTTGAATTTTCATTGTAAATTTGAGAAATTAAATTGTATTGATAGAGTCTTGAGATTGAAGTTGAATCTTACTTGATAGCATAGTTGCAAACCAGTAAGGTGGCTTGTTTCCACATACTCCCAAAAACAAAGATGTCTGAACACTTTTTGATAGCACACCCGATCTTATTACTTGCAGCCCACACCATCTGAAAATGAAAATCATTATTAAAATAAAATCCTGCAAAAATGGCAAGTTATCAATATTTCTGAAATTAAACGGAATATTTCACATATACTGTAAGCAGATGGGTTGAAAACTGTTAATTTAAAATGTAATAAAATCCCACAACATTAGCAAAAAAAGTTACTATCCACAAAAAAAAATCTCTTTTATACAAATTACAAATATTTATTCACTTATTTGTTTACATAAAAAGCAAATGGTCAAAATACTGTAATAAATGTTTCATTTGTTATTGAAAATCTGGGTTTTTCCACCAAATATGGATTAAATCAATGTCCCTAAGTTAAAGCATTTGTATTGTGTTGTCTAAAGTGTATAAACTTGAAATTCTGAAAACATGGTACCATTTTTGTTATTCAGATCAATTTTAATTGTATGCTCTAAAAAGCAAAATATTCACTATTTAGAAAATATACAGTTGTTGTCAGAAATGTTCACAATATGTCTGATCATATTTTTTTTCTGGAGAAAGTCTTATTTGTTTTTATTTCGGCTAGAATAAAAGCAGTTTTTAATTTTTTAAGAACCATTTTAAGGTTAAAGTTATTAGCCCCTTTAAGCTATAATAATTCTGACTTCAACTGTACATACCCCACACACTCACCTGTGTGTAGTGTGTGCATACAGAGCCACTGCATCTACTGGGATAAGAAAAAGAGTGTCTCTCATCATACCAGGATTTTATCAGATCGATAATCGATTTGTATCTGCAAAATAAAATAAATAATTAATTTTCAAAATGTGTAGACACATAGACATTGTAGAAATGATCTAACACAGATATGGTCTTGGGATATTTATTCATTCATCCTGATGTTACTATTGTACCCATGTGTAGTACCTTCCAGAGATAATCGACAGGTTCTGTCCAATGTGTTGCAAAAAATAATGTGGCCCGTGTTCCCATATGCACTGAGAGGCCCAGGACTCTGCGGATTTAGCCAGTCTTTCATCCCACACCTTACAAAGTAGAGAAATGGGTTGATAGAAATAAATATGTGTACTGCACCCAAAGGAAAATGCAATGACAACAGTCAAGCCAAAAAAAAGATGCAAAATTATAAGCATTTTTCACACAATTTATTCTGCAAAATATTCTTATGGAGGCATACAACTCAGATCGTTTAAATGAATTTGTTGATTCTGTTCATCGAACGCAAACAGGTTTGGAAGAAGTGAGGGTGAGTAGGCTAGGCCAGTGTTTCTCAACCACATTCCTGGAGGACCACCAGCTCTGCACATTATCCATGTCTCCTGAAGCAAACACACCTAATTCGGATCATTAGCTCATTAGCAGAGACTGGAAGACCTTAAATGGGTGTGACAGACAAAGGAGACATCCAAAACATGTAGTGTTGGTGGTCCTCCAGGAACGTGGTTGGGATAAACTGGGCTAGGCTATATGATATGATATAAGACAATTTCTGTTTTTGAGTGATTTTTAAACACTTAGCAATGTTTGAATCTTTAGAAAAAAATTCTTTGAGTCAGAATCTACTGATTTAGTCAATAACTGATTACCAATCAGACACCAATCAGACTTTCCTGAGTGACTGAACTATTCATTGTCCGTTAAAAAAAGCTAGCTAAAGAATGTCAAATATAAAATAAAATAAAAAACTGATATTACATCTTTATCTTATCTTAAGTAATAAAGGCAACTTGTAGACTATTATACACAGACATCCCAAGTCTTTGGAAATGGAGGTGACTCCACTCTTAATCTTCAACATCACCTCTTCCAGCAAACTACTTTGGCCAATTTGGGATGTCTACATTTGTTGTGAATTATGATTAGGCTAACTTTTGTAGCTAAAACCTTAGCATTACATTATCCACAGAACAGATTGTCCTGCTTATTGTTAATTTTAGTTTTTTAAACCTAATTTGTAATAATATAAAATACACAGAAATTACTGCTAATAAAACACCCTACCATATATTCCATGTTTGCCGCCGGTGGGAAGACCTGTGAGCGCACGCGGTTGTGGTAGTCCAGTAGAGCCGTCATGTCTTTGCCGGAGATAAAGCGTCTCCGTCGGGCTCGAACTGTGCTGCCGTCGCTGCTGTTCCTCAGTTCGGCCTCCATGGAGAGCTGTCCGGCCTGAAGCAGAGCTGTCCCGTTGCTCACCGCCACTACTCCTGCTTCTGCTCCTGCTGTCCACAAGGTGACAGCAAAAACCAGCTGAGCGCATACCAAATTCATCCTCCTGCCTTCTGTCTGTCCGACAACAGGTGCTTTAGTTGTGGAAAGAAACATCAGTGTTAATCTCTCACTGTATTAGCTGCTAGTGAAATGACAGGAACAGTACAGTCCCTTCTCAAATGCAAGTGAAGAGTTCAACTTAAGATGGACCTAAAATGAGCATTTTTCTCAGCCTCCTATGTTTATGTTCAATTATTGAACTTGGGCAATGAAAAAAAAAACTTGTTTGTCACTATAAAAGTATTCATAATTTATAGTGAATATGTAAAATAGTAAATTACTGACCATACACACAGGAGTCTAAGAAAAATAAAAATTTTTGAAGAAAATATCAAAAGACATTTAGAGGTTTTTGCATCTAAACTCTTCAAGGCTATAGTTTATTGCCTGCAGTAAAATGTAGAACGCATAACAGATAAATATGTAAGCATGAAAGAACTTGATCTGCATATTTGTGTCTTTTAAGCAGGGGTGCCCAAACTTTTTGAATGAAAGGCCATAAACCCAATATCATTGAGAGCCATGGGCCGAAAATAAATATACCAAACTATAATACATTAAAGTTGCTATGGTTAATTTCCTAATTTATTTCATAATATTTAAAAATAAATAGAAAACATTGGTTTGAATCCTGTTGACTAATGCAGTATACATTTTAATTATAACTTATTGCAATAAAAACGTAAACAATCGCATTTATAACACAGTGGAGTTCAATGAATACATTAGTCAAGCAGAATCTGCCTTTGCCTTGATTTTTTCACCAAAATCTCTCCATTGTCCTCTCTCTGTCGGGTGACAATATGTACATTTTAAACTAAAATACAGCATTTAAATTGAAATGTTTAATTTCAGTTATAGCTTTTTTATGCTTAACAATAAAACAAACAAATACATTTGAAATAACAATACCTAAACCATTCCCATCATTTAAAGGCAATGCCTATTTTTGGTTGTTGAAGGGAAAGTGTTATTAATTTAGTCAGTTAAAGGCAAAATGTGAATTAATAGTATAATTATAACATTAAAATAATATTTAGAAAATTTGGAAATGTTACACATTTTAAACATTGGGGTGACTTTTTAAAAAGGCCAAAGATATTAAGTAAATAAATATTGTGAGAAAAATGTCATTATTACACATTTTGAGTATATATGATTGTGTTTGATGAATGTATGAATAACAAAAAAAAATGCTTTGTACTAAAAGTACAATTACAATCATAGAGTATCATATATTTATATAACAAAGTAGGATATTTTACCGTAGTGTATATATCAAAAGGAGAAAAAAAAATCTCATGCCATTATATTAATTATATTATTTTCTTATATACAATTAGGTTGATATACATATTCAAGGTTTAAACAACAAACAGATGAATATTACACTTGCCTTCACAAGTGTTTAAAGATAGAAATGTCTCAATTTGGAAAGGAAATACACCAACAACCTTTCAACAGACCACTTTATATTTTTTTCTAATCTAAACATGTTTAAAAAATCTATAGAGGCTATAGAAGAGAAAACAGCTGACACATCTACCTGTGAATGCAGTCTGAAGAGAACGGGGGTCCTCAGTGGTCTTCACAGCACTTCAGCACAACCTGGAGAAGAGCCGCTCAAAAGATCTCCACCTTAACTCTGGCCTTTGCAAACAACGTCTTTGACATGTGTGGCAGCGAACTTTAACAGCGCCAACTCTCTAAGGCCATTTGACGTAAAAGAAAAGCCCTTGTCTCTTTTTCTTCCCCCCACAGGGATGTTCCTGAGGCTCAGGAAACAATTTAATGGAAGGTTTTGCTTTTTCAGCACACACTCACTATGGAAGCTCCAAACAGCCACGCTCTCCAATGGGATTTTAAGATTGATGACTTTTCAACAGCTACAGCTCTTCCTTTCCATTACTTTGGAGATTTTTTAAATTTATAGCTTTTTTAACTTTCACATTTGATTTCATATCCTGCCATATTAGTACAGCATCATTTGAAATGACAAAAAGTACACGTGCACATCATGCTCAGTAATAATCAAAGCCATTTTATAACAATACTTATACTGGCCATTTTGCTCTTTTAAATAATCCATGCCACACTTATATTGGACATCTGTCATTTTTGTGAGCTTTTGGTTGGAGGTGCACTCAGCCGTCCTGGCGAAACTTAACAATAAAATAAGTTGAATAAGCAAAGGCTAAGATTTTATAAAACAGAGGGAGTTGTTCTACGAATCAAAGGCCAAATTTTTAGAGCCATGGCCAAGTCAGCACATTGTCCCAGCTGTCTAGGATTCCAGGAAGGATGTGCCATCTGTAATATCTCTAGTCTCTGGCCAGTGCCAATATACACTGAACAAATTTGCCTGGCCCAGCTAGAGAACAGGGTCATCGAGAGCATTGAGTTACACATGACTTATTAATGCAATGCGGCAATTAGTCTATGCAGAAAATCCACTTTATCCTCAGCAGATATGTTGGTTCAGTATATCTATAACATAATTATAGCAGGAGATTAGGAAGTAACCCCACTCAAAAAGCTCAACATCTGTCATCTGGGGGGAGGGGGTGTCTGTATATTTTAAAAAAAATGTTATTTGGATTTATTAAACATATTTTGGAAGGACAAACTTTTCCAAATGCCCAAATGTTCATAATTAAATACTATTATTACAAGTGGCCAAATGACATCTGGAAAGTATTTTAAATTTAACAATATAAATTAAGCATTACATTAAGAAAGAACTGCAGAAATATTTATCATATTTTAAAGCAGTCGCTTGTGCCTGTTCCTCAAAGCTGTTGGATTCATCATGATTTTTGGATCATTTACATAGATTTGGGCTTTGAATATTTGTAGATGCACTGTAAAAAAAATCAGTTATTTTACGTTTTGAATTATGGTAAATTTCTGTAATTTAACATGTTATTTTACGGTAAATTTCTGTAATTTAACATGTTATTTTACGGTAAATTTCTGTAATTTAACATCAGTTATTTTACCCCAGCTGCTGAAAATAAAAGTGTCAAATAATGGCCATTAAATTACAGAAATTTACTGTAAAATAACTGATGTTAAGTTACAGAAATTTACAGTAATTAAAACAATTACAAGGAATTTCTGCAGGAAATACCATTTTACAGGAAACCCCAGTTAATGGAAAAAAAAGTAAAATAGCTGACGTTAAATTACAGAAATTAACCGTAATTCAAAAACACATTTTTTGCTGTAATTTTACATTAATTTTTCTGTATGTTCTTGAGCTTACAATATTTATTTTTAATAATTATTGTGGAAAATATTTATGAAATTATACATTTTGAACAGTGCTATAATTCAAATAATCAGTCATAAATGCAAAACAGTAATTTGATCATTTAATCACGAACAGTTAGCATGACTGCTACAAAATTCAACTAGAAAAGTAAAGTTCGTAGACAAACTACAGTGGCTTGAGAAAGACTAGTCTAAAAGGTTGAAGTAGTTTTCAAGTCTAAATAATTGAGGTAGTTTTTAAGACGTTTGAAACAGTTGACATAGATGTAACGATCTACTGTGATAAATCAGTTGAAGTGAGCATGATTCTGAAGTTGAATTTTGTTTCATGATGATTTATTTCAAACTGAACTTGCAGCAAACTAACAATTGCATTAACAAATTTGGCCAAAGCTGTCAAACAGCTGACATCACTAGAGAAGACCTGTCATTCCAGAGAAAGGCAAAGAGTCAGATTTAGATAAAAGATTACAAAAAAAAAGTCATGGAACACAGTGGAATAACTTGCACATATTAATTGTTTACCACAATATTAACAGTGTCCGTTACCAAAATAAAAAGTGCAAATTTTGATTTACAAGCAAAGTTGTAAATGAATATTAAATTACAATATTGCATTACTCCCTAAAAAAAGTAACAGTTACTTTTATGTAAAGTAATGCATTATGTTACTTTTCTGCTTATTACTTGTTTGGTTTTTATATATTAAGAGTTGTGGATTAATGTAAAGTCAGTAATTATTAAAGTAGGCGACACAGTGGCTAAGTGGTTAGCACTGTCGCCTCACAGCAACACTGTGGAGTTTGCATGTTCTCCCTGTGTTTGCGTGGGTTTCCTCTGGGTGCTCCATTTTCGCCCACAGTGCAAAGACATGCGCTATAGGTGAATTGAATAAGACCGTAGTGTATGTGTGTGAATGAGCGTGTATGGATGTTTCCCAGTACAGTTGCGGCTGGAAGGGCATCTGCTGTGTAAAACATATGCTGCATAAGTTGGCGGTTCATTCTGCTGTGGCGACCCCTGATAAATATAAGAGACTAAACCGAAGGAAAATTTATGTTTTTTACTATGTTTTTTTATGTTTTTTAAAAACTTTTATATATTATATAAGTAACTTCAAAGTAAAGTAATTAGTAATCTGATTACTTTTTTACAAGTAATTAGTAATGTAATCAGATTACAATTTTTCAGCAGTACTTAATTAATTTATCACTTTTTAAATGTAACTTACCCAACACTGAAAAACACTGACATTCAATCAGAATCTATCGTGCTTTAAAGAGCTTGAGAATTTAAAATGGTCGATGACAATACTATAATATTTGCTTAAAATTATCCAAAATATATCGTGTGCTGCTTTGGATGCTGATATAGTTAAAGTTATTTTTACAGTTATCATTCTTGTTGTGAGGGGCTTAACGCATCCTCAAAGCGAAACTTCTAAAGTTAACAGTCATCCTCAAACTGCCACGGACATCGGGTCAAAGTTCAACCCAAGGCTTTTCTTGGAGGACCTTCTGTTAGCTAACTATAGGCAAGAAAGTCGTACGTTGCTCTCTAGTCAAACATGATGTCACTTCTTAACACAGACAATGAGTTAAGCTTTACGGTTTTGTCTTTGCAGAGCAAATACCCAAGTTTGGTCAATACCATTGGCAAATGTAAACAACCCTCACCCCCTTACCCCCCGTCAAATGTTCATCAACTTTATGTGCTAATATGACATGTACAACCCTAAGCTACAATGAGCCCTTGTTGTAGAGCTAGGAGTTTAAAAATAGCTACAGGCAAGTCTCTGTTAAATCTATCACGTACTTAATAGTGTTGTCATCGCACATCAAAGGAGGTGATGAATGTTGAGCAGAAATATCAAATCAGTCACTCGGTGCATGTTCTCGGAAAATGGACAACCAAAAAAAATCCACTGTAAAAAAGATAATGCTAAAGCTAATGTTAAGCTAAATTCATTCACATAATGGTTACCTTGACTGCACCTCATTCCTGCTCTCCATTTGGGCCTGAAGGGTCCCTGTGCAGTTTGGCATTGAAAGAGAGAGGGAAAAGTGACTTAAAAAGGTGCACAGCTGTGCCATTATCTCCTCTGTGGCAATGAAAAGGCCAGCCGGGTCTTTCTGTGTATGAATCACGTCATTTAACATAAATCCAGGGCTTCCCATTCCCCCGCTGCTGCTCCATTTCTCATGTCAGCAGTCCAAACTTTGTTTTGGCAGCCCTGAAAACAAATTTGCTAAGTGATGTAGCTGTTTGTGGTGATGGACGGTTGTGAAGAACAGGGACAATGGGTCTGTTCTGACCAGTGGGTACTGGAATTAAAGAAATTGCCTGCACATTTTTATAACTATACATTGATTTAAGCGATGTTGTGCTTGCAGTCAGCATGCTTGAGTATGATAAATATAGTAACAATGGCAGATTACAGGACTGTGTTTGTGTTGCTCTGACTGACTGGCTGACCGATCGCCCTCCTCCTACCCTAAACCCAACCAATGATATTTTCACCCTCTTCCCTAAACCCATTCGACAATTTTAAAAAAGCAATCCAGATAAAGAAAAGCCCTTGCCTGATTTTACCACGTTTTCAGCATCTCAAGTCCACTGATGTGCATGGCGAGCTTACTGGACAAACTGGTAACAGCGGGAAAGCCGTCCATATGGAGGTAAGCGGCCAGCTGTACGCGAGAAAAGGAACAGCGTCTGTCATTTTAAAAACGAAATGCAGCCATACGTACTTCTGGCTACATACTGTAAATCAGAATCTTCAAAAACATATATAGAGAGCTGCATTTTAGTATGAGCATATAGGATTGTTCTAACCACACTGTCTTATGCATCTTTCCAAAAACACAAATAAAAAGCTTTTACATTTTTAGTACATTTTTTTTCATGTAAAATTAGCATTTACTGTTTTTTTTCTATGGACAGCACAGTGATCAGTGGTTAGCACTGTCGCTTCACAGCAAAAAGGTCACTGGTTCGAGTCCCGGCTGGGCCAATTGGCATTTCTGTGTGGAGTTTGCATGTTCTCTACGCATTTCCATGCTCCGGTTTCACCCACAGTCCAAAGACAATGCGGTGTAGGTAAATTGAGTTTTCCAGAACTGGGTTGTGGCTGAAAGGGCATCTGCTGCGTAAAATATATTCAGGAATAGTTGGTGGTTCATTCCGGTGTGGCGACCCCTGAAGGGACTAAGCCGAAGGAAAATGAATGAATGTTTTTTTCTATGTTATTTACTCTTTCCTTTGTTCCTTGTTTGTGTGCTTAATTTGTTACCATGATTATCTGGTTATTGTTGCTGTTTCACACCTGTTCCTTGTTTTATCCTTTATTATTTTATGTATTTCTTCCTTTTATTTGGTTTGGCTTACTGTGTTGTACTGATTGTAAAATTTTCCTCCTCCAATTTCTTTGCTTCCCAAGTGGATTATCTTTTAAAAACCTTTTTCTATCAAATATCATTTTTCTATCATTTCCTCCTATTTTCTGACCCATCATGACGGCTAAAGAAAAATATATTAAAAAAAGAACGCAAAAAAAAACTGTGGAATGTAAAACCTCATCAAACAAATGTTCCGTGATTCAGTGCTCAACGTGAAGGGTTTTGCATGACAAGGGTTGGAAACAAATAACAAAAATAGCAAAGCAGTTTAAAATAGCACATTTTTTTTATTAGCAGAAGTAATTACTCAACCCCGTGTTTGACTGTTTCACTTTTGTCCTCAAGTTTAAAAAAAATATCAAATCTGTCATCATTTGTGAAACACAAAAGAAAATGTCTGTCAAAATCAAAGTTTAAGCTAAAGCTAAAGCAACACATTTTTTGAAATGAAAAGGGAAATACAAGAATCACAAAACTAGCATTAATGCACTGAATAATTAAAAATAATTCGGATGTTTAGTTATAGATCAATTGATTTTGTCTTCAAATATTTACTTAATAATCCACAACATGAAACATCTGTCATCATACTGTCATCATCTGACTAAAGAGTCCTAAACATTGGACACATCAGATTTTCATGGTATGGACAACAATGAACATTTGAGAGCCTTTACCCATATGGAACAATTATTTTTCTCCCTTATACTGTATGTGAGCATCTGAAAGCACCCATTTTATGAAGCCCTCATGAAGTCAAGTTGTAACATTTAAGATTTACTGTGAGGAATGTTTTGAGGAAGAGCAGAAGAAGCCATAACTCATTGAGGCCCCCTCCGTAAGGCAGTGTGAAGTGGGTCAAACTTGGATGGAAAACCTCTAGATGACCGGGACAAAAACAAACCAACTTCCTCTAAAATGACATCACTGTGTCTAGACACTTATAAAACTGTGCAGTCTAAAGCTTTTTAGCTGAGTTTTGTGAAAAATCAAGAATCATTCAAAATTACGGCCAAAAAATGTTTTGTACTCAACAACAAATCTTGTTCTATTATGCTTAAATAAATACTTCATGAGTTGGATTATTCAGAATTTGGGTATGAAATTGTTTAAACAATTGCATGTTTATATTTCAGCTTGGGAAATTACTGTATGTTTATCAATTAGTACATCTAAAATTTTTTAAAATGAAATCAGATGTGGTTTCTTATGACTCTTGACTAGGCATGGGACGTTCAAGGTATACCGCAGTTTGCAAAAGTCAAGCTTTTAAAACCGTCAAGTAAGATTTAAACCGTATGAGTAAGATTTTTTATTAACATTTTTGTTTTTAGGACAACAGTACCTCCAGCAGAAAAGATATCCATAGTTGCCATTTTAAATTGTAAAATATCAGTGTTTTTTGAGAGCAGAAGTCCATAATTCATTTGAATAATTTTTCCTGACATGTTTACTGCTCCAAAATATTTTAAATGTTTCTCAAATTAAAATATATTGTGTTCAAAGGGGGGAAAAGGCATTTCAGAGCAGTAATATGAATATCGTGAAACCGTGATATTTATATCCAAGGTTGTCATACCATCAGAATCTTATACTGACCTATGCCTACTCTTGCCCACATCCAATAGTGCTCATACTGGATTTATTGACTGAATGAAGGATCCAAATACACCTGGTCTGCTTCCAGGGGTAATTGTTTCTAAGGTTTCAGAATATTTTTAAATCATGGCAATCACTTTGCAATCACTCTAAAACACCAGTGTTTAACATCCTGTCAGACTGCTCCGTCTGGCACAATATGTGGAGGCAGAGTGGAGAAACATCATAGCCAAATGGCACACGTTCTTGGAAACTCATGCCTTTGAACAAATACACACCAGTCAATATGGAGTGCAACAAGGGCAGGTCTGTGGAACTTTCAGAGTTTTTGAAATCCTAAATCATACCAAACACATTCTTTTCGAAACAAACAAGCTACAATAATTACAACCATTTTAATCAATAATTTCACACTGAACACTATCTATTCTATTAATTGTAATAGTCAGTTACTGTAATTGTTTTCTTTTTAGCTTAAACTTTTAGTCACTTATTGTTAATGTATTTAGCTTAAACCTTCCTTTGTGATTCATTAAATGCAAGCCAATGGCTAATAGCTTTTTAATAGTCTAACAAACAAATCAAAACAGTAATAATTAAAACCATATATAGACAAAACATGGCTTTTGATGTATAAGTTGAAGGCCTCTGTCTGTGGAAGAAACTGAACAATATTTATCTTTGACACTATAGATCAAAGGTTTTGCTCATAAATATTAATCAGATAGTACTGGTCTGATTTACCAATCCTCCTATGGTAGATGTTTTACTCTTAAATATTAACTAGGTTATGGGAATGAACTGTTCCAATAGCAATGTTGCTCATGAATAATAATTAACAATGTGTCAAAAAAGTTAGATTCATAGTTGGTTTCTCTTTCACATTCAAACGCACACACAGAACAACATGGCTGCTGCTGTTGTAGGCAGCTTAGTGGACAATTTGGCTTGTCTTTGGAGACAGTCTTATACCCGTACTTATTTACAGTACCACATTTATTCTTTTGTATTTTGTATTTATGACCTTGTGCCGGAGAGCTACTTCAGTGACAGTAGAAATGTTTTAAATCTGTGAGTACAAGACTATATGAGTTCTATGTTACCTAGCTAGAACTCAGTAAATACACTGCAAAGCTAAATCATTTTAAGGAAATACATTGTTTATAGAATACAATTAAATGCAATATCATTGTAAATGGTATAAAAGCTACACATCCGTGAAAAGCTTACTATGATTTTACAATGTTTACATGCACCAATTAACACCAATGATGTTAAAGCAACCCAGGCTCATTTTGAAAGCGAACCGCTATATAAATTTCTGGACAGCACCAAATACTTCCCAGGAGGTATGCTTATTTGGTAGTTTTTGTTTTCACGAATCCACCAGAGGCCTCTGTGTGCGCTTTTTGAGATCTAAAATTTCTCCCGCTAATGCCAATCGCACCTGCTGTTCTTGTGTAAATCCACCAGAGGCTGCTTGACTGTCCGACCGATCGACTGACCCACCCTCCTCCTTCCTTAAATCCAACCAATAGGGTTTTTTTAAAAGCATCGATTGACCCCCCTGCCGCCTTCCGTAAACCCAACCGACCAGAAAAAGAAAAGCTCTCGTCTGATTTTCACCACGTTTTCTGATTTTACCACATTCTCACGCTGTTATTTACATGTTCATTTTTTGGCTTCAGTTTTTTTCTTACACGCTTTCTGGAACTGATGTTCTTGTAAACGTTGAAAAGATCCATGGTAAGATGGAACCTACTGTTTTTATCTTTTTAAAGGGCACCGTACAGGTATAATAATAATAATTTCTTACATTTATATAGTGCTTTTCTGGGCACTCAAAGCCCTTTACACATTGGGAGGAATCTCCTCATCCACCACCAGTGTGCGGCATCCACCTGAATGATGCGACAGCAGCCATATTGCGCCAGACCGCACACCACACACCAGCTGATTGGCAGAGAGAAGACAGAGTGATGAAACCAATTGTGATTTGGGGATGGTTAGGAGGTCTTGATGAACAGAGGCCAGTGGGCAAATTTGGCCAGGGTTAAACCCCAACTCATTTTTGAAGGACATCCTGGGATTTTTAATGACCACAGAGAGTCAGGACCTTGGTTTAACGTCTCATCTGAAAGACAGCGCTCACTGAAGACATTAGGACCCACACAGACCGCAGGTTGGGCACCCCCTGCTGGCCTCACTAACACCACTTCCGACAGCAACCTAGCTTTCCCATGTAGGTACTGACCGGGCGCAGCCCTGCTTAGCTTCAGTGTGTGACCATGTGAGAGTTGCAGAGAGCTAGCTGCTGGCTATAGTGTGTTCACAGTCATATTGGAGGGATATAAACACAATAAGTCACTTTTTTTGAAAATTTCTTGACATTAAAATAGAATTCAAATCCCTCTCATTTTGAGGCCGACCGCAACGTGATGTGGGAGTGCGGTTTCCCCGACCCATGGAATTGATTGACAGCTGCGTATTAACATGTCTCTGTAGTAACACGTATAATCATATCAACAAGACAGGACGTGCGCAAAGCAACTGGGATTAATAGATCTGTTCAACTCTCTGTGATCATCAATCAGCAATAAATGTGATCAAGAATGAGTTTTACAAGTTTTTTAAAACAGTGCATGTTTATTATGAATTACAGCGATTTTATAGTCTTTATCACCACAACCGTGTGTCAGTACAATTATAAAAGAACATGCTGCAATCCTGGTTTGTGGACGTTAAATCAGGTTTATTTTGTACATTAACATAATGGATATCCATTCAGCAATGGATATTAAGATGTATCCTGTCACATTTACTTGGAAAAACAGCGCAAAGATAAACGCACACGCCTTGTGTGTGTGTCCACTGTGTATCTGTGCCTGCGTGAATTTTGTAACGCCTCATCGTTGCAACTCCACAACAGATACATTAGATAATAATAATTGGGAAAGTTGTTACTGTAGTATTTCTCACAAACGTTACGTGAGATCTGCTTCCTATATGGGCGATGCAGTGGCGCAGTAGGTAGTGCTGTTGCCTCACAGCAAGAAGGTCGCTGGTTTGAGCCTCGGCTGGGTCAGTTGGTGTTTCTGTGAGGAGTTTGCATGTTCTCCCTGTGTTCGCGTGGGTTTCCTCCGGGTGCTCCGGTTTTTCCCACATCCAAAGACATGCGGTACAGGTGAATTGGGTAGGCTAAATTGTAGTGTATGAGTGTGAATGAGTGTGTATGGATGTTTCCCAGAGATGGGTTGCAGCTGGAAGAGCTTCTGCTGTGTTAAACATATGCTGGATAAGTTGGTGGTTCATTCCGCTGTGGTGACCCCAGATTAATAAGGGGACTAAGCTGAAAAGAAAATGAATGAATGATGCTTCCTATATGCCTGTCACTGTGCAGTTTATCTGAGGGGTAAAATAGGTGCCCTTTAAAAGATTGGAAGTATTCTGTGCCTATGGTGTAGTAGAAAGTGCACCGACACATGCAATCTGGTGTTTGCTGTGACCCGGGTTTGATTCCTGCCTTAAGGTCCTATGCTGATCCTTCCCCTCTCTCTGCTCCCCACACTTTCCTGTCAATTCTCTCTACTGTCCTGTCAAAAAAAAGGTGAAAACCCCTAAAATATAATTATATAAAAAAAAAGATTGGAAGTAACATCATAAGATAGGTGTACTTTGTTAATAAAGGAATGGACATAGTAGGTAACCGACTGTGGTATTTAAAGATTCTCACTTTGTAACTTAGTACTAAAGTCTGCCAAGAAAACATCGTCCACACAAGTACACCAGCAGCATCAAAAATTCAAAGACATAATGCAGAATGAATGCATGCTTTTATGTGGTGTATGCCAAATTCAGACCTACTCATGTTGTCAAGTAAAATGTGATTCACTGGTATATGCAAACTTTTTTCACTCTTCAGCTTCTGAAATACTCAAACAAAAAATGTCTGACATGCAGTTAAACAGGTGTACCTTATATAGTGGACAGTGGGTGTAATGTGTTTTATTTAAAACTATTTTATGGGCTCACAGTGTGAATGTTCCTCTGTTGTACTTCATATCTGCCTTTGTATTAGTAATTTACAGTTTTATCATTCTATATGGCTTTTAAAAATATTAAAATTAGTCTCAAGTAAAATCATAAAAAATATATCAGATAATTTAAAGCCTGGGTGTCACGGTGGCACAGTGGGTAACACGATCGCCTCACAGCAAGAAGGTCTCTGATTCGAGCCTCAGCTGGGTCAGTTGGCATTTCGTCACCTTAGAATTATAAGGTTCTATCTGACATTTCTGTCGAAATTGAGTTATTGACATATTCTTCTTAAATGACAACTTATTTACATTATGGGATGTTTTTTTATAAGTTGTTTACAATTTAAGACTTTTTATTTTTAAATTTTGCACATACTGTTTTCTATAGAATGCAAAAACTTTGAAGCTCAATATCTCAGAATCATTCAGAATGCAGATAGAATTCTAAGGTGACTATTTCTGTGTGGAGTTTGCATGTTCTCCCCGTGTTGGCATGGGTTTCCTCCGGGTGCTCTGGGTAACCCTCCTCCCTTCCCCCCAAATGTACAAAGACGTGCTACAGGTGATTTGGGTAAGCAAAATTTGAAGGGCATGTGTACAAACATATGCTGGATAAGTTGGCGGTTCATTCCTCTGTGGCGACCCCAGATTAATAAAGGAGCTAAGCTAAAAAGAAAATGAATGAATATATAGCCTAAATGTTTTGTGTGGGGTAAATGTACTTATATAATTAATGTTCAGTATATATGTGGTAAGTTGCTTTATTCAGGAAAAACAAATGATGTCAATAAAGTCTCTCTGAAAAATGCATAAAAATTGTGCATTCATTTTTCAGTTGGGTACATGACGTAACTATCCATGCAATCAGTTTTAGAAATGAATTATATTTGGTAAAGGTTGTCCTTGGATTTTTAATATTTAGACACATTCAACTAAAAAAATGTTTCCAAGATTACCTGCAGTTCATAAAAGTCTTATCTTTAATATTTCTCAGACTCGATTCCTAAATGCATCCAGGCAATTATTAAAAAGATTTTCGTGACTGTGTTATAGTGCCACCTATTGGATAGTTAAAATATATATTTTAAAAAACTGTTAGAATCTCTGGAAATCCACATAAAAATTAATGTTAACAAAACGTATCTTGTGTTTTTAAATTTGTATTTGATATCATAAAACTTTTAAACATATTCTTTCACATTTGATTTAACCAATATTTTATCTTGTTGTCGTTTATTATGCTCGTTTTGTGATACAAAGATTTGAATACACACTCCTATTTGTGATGGCGACCCCAAAGCAACAACTCACCTGATTCTCGATTGTGAAATATTACGCAACTCATACTAGTCTACTGTTAATACTAGGGCGAAGGTTTTGCTCATTAATAATAATAAGAGGACGCTGACGTTGCTTGAATATTCTCCAATGGCGAAGGTTTGCTCATGAATATTAAACAACGTGCCACCATTGAAGAATTGAGCGTCGTGGTTTCTGTTTCCGCATTCATATTTACACACTCACAACACAGCACACAGAACAACATGGCTGCTGCTGTTGTAGGCAGCTTAGTGGACAATTTGGTTTGTCTTTGGAGACAGCCTTATACCCGTACTTATTTACCACATTTATTCTTTTGTATTTCGTTAGCAGGCTCGGTTTTGAAAAATGCGCAGCTCGTGCCGGAGAGCTACTTCAGTGACAGTAGAAATGTTTTAAATCTGTGAGTACAAGTCTAATACCTAGCTAGAACTGACTAATTATTATGTAAAACTAAATTATTTTAGTAAAAATGTGTTATATAAATGTGTTCTATATAAATGTGTAATAATACTTAGTAATACAATCTAAAATGTCATTGACAACTACTTATGACATTGATGTTTGACTCAAAAGTCCTTTCATGTTTTTACTTCTTTTCTTTTTTTTTACTTTCAGTTATTTTGTGAAGGTTTCTTGGGGATGGACCATTGTTTTGCTTCTGCCTTTCATAGCTTACTCCAACTTTTACATCAAAAGCCACATGTTTGCTTTGAGGCGGCTGATGTCACTACTGGTGGCAACCCTCGTTTGGTACATCTGCACTGAGACCTTTTTCTACATTGAAGACATTACAGGTTCATGCTATGAGTCCAAAACCATGGTAGTTATTCGTGGTGAATTTGACACAAAGGCGGCATGCAGGAAAGCTGGCTTCTTCTGGGACGGTTTTGACATATCAGGACACTCGTTCATCTTGAGCTACTCTTCACTTGTTATCATGGAGGAAATGGTGCCCATGTTACACATACAGCCTGTTTACAGAAACACTCTTCTTGATTGTCTTTATCTAGCTCTTAATGTGATTGTGGTCATCTGGATATGGATGTTCGGATGCACGTCAGTGTATTTCCACGATATTATTGACAAGATTCTAGGGACTTCTTGTGGGCTATTGGGATGGTACGTGACCTATAAGGTTTGGTATCTGAAGCTTTTTTCTCCAGGTCTCCCTCCACAGCCGAAACAACATACTTAGTATGAAAACTAAACAAGCGCACTACAACAAGCTACACATTTCAGCTTTGTTTTGTTTTGTTAGGTCTATAAGTGAAGCGGTAGGCAGCTGGTGTTTCTAAAATGACAATCTGTAATCTGAGAGGTCACATCTAAACCTTCTGAAGTTTTGTGGCTTTAAACAGAGCTAATAATTACCTGACAGTACATTTAGCTTAAAAATTTGTCTGCTGCTAGCTTTAGTAAACATATAAAATCATCAGCTGAGCTGCCTTTTTTTTTGAAAGACACTGATATTTTACATATTTATAATTGGGCTATTTATTGATTTTAAACCGTTTGAGTTGTTAGGCTCTGTAGTCTGTACTTGCACTGTGGACCATTTAATGTGTTCAGTCTGAATGCCAAACTGTTGTGCCATTGTTAAATTAGGCATTCACAGATAAATGTCTGTTCAGTTTTTCCACAGGAAAACTGACACCACCTTTAAGTGGAATTTAAAAGTTTCGTCTAATATGTAATATTATAAGACTGGGTTGTAGTTTTGGTGATACATTATGATAAATATTTGGCTGCATTTAAAGGGGTAGTTCACCCAAAACATATTTAAAACCTTTTTGGACCTCGTAGAACACAAAAGAAGATATTTTAAAAATGCTGATACCCATTGACTTACATAATTACTTCTATGGAAGTCCATGTGTTTCAGCATTCTACTAAATATCTTTTGTGTTCTACAGAAGAAAGAATCTCTGAACGTTTTATAACCAGATGAGGGAGAGTTAATGATGAGGTAATTTGATGGTTTTGGGTGATTTATCCATTTAAGTTATTCTTATGGGTTCGAGGAACAATTCAGATGTAAATGAGTTCTGAAAAACCAAACATGCTGGTTGCGGAGGGCACATCCATTAGTCATTTCATTCATCTCAATTAAAGCATTATTTTGGTGATTAACATTGTAATTGTGCTTGTTGTAATCCATTAGTATTCCAAAGAAAACAAGTATCAACATGATATTGTGTTAATTTCAGCTGAATATGATGACACAGAGTTCCTGTTATTGTAACTGCACATCACTGTTATTTGTATTTAAATCATTATAGTGAATAAATAGCTTAAAAGGAAACATTTTGATCTGCGTTTTATCTACTTTTAATAGAGCTGCATTATTTGGGTAAACATCTTGTTGCAATTTTTCTGGTTAAATGCTTTAAAATGTTTTTTTAAAGATTTGTTTTTAGCCATTTTGCCTTCATTTAGTTGATGGGACAATATTTCAGACAGAAAGCAAAGTGGGGGAGAGGGGGTAGGGATGGGAAATGTTCTCGAGCCGGGATTCGAACTCAGGACACCCTGAGGTGCTACTGCACCACATGTCAGCACACTAACCACTAGGCTATTGCGCTGACCTTTAAAAAGTTTTCAAATAAAATATTGCTATTGTGTAACATTACAGATCATTTTATTTTATATTTAACACTAGTCGTCAAGATTGATTTAATATAATTATTGGAATGTAATAACTATTATATAATAATTATTAAAATATAATAATTTGATGTGACAAACTGTAGGGAGACCAACAAGAGGAGGCTAATAACTGTAAAATTCAGTTTTCAAGTGTATTACAAGTAAACAAATTTTTATAAATTAAACTTGCATACATAGATTTTTTTTATCTATTCAATTTTTCATTAAGTATTAATAAAAGTAAACTCAAACAGAAGTTTTTGTACATTTGACTGTGCCCTGCTTATTCCTGAAAATGTGCTTTATTTTAGAGAAGACAATAATACCACTTGGTGTAACACTCACTCACTATTCTTCAGCTTAGCCCCCAACTTTTAAAGGATCACCACAGTGGATTGAACCACCGTTTACTCTGGCATATGATTTATGCAGCGGATGACACTCAATGTAACAATAAATTATAAAGCAGATTTTGATGACAAATTAAAAAAAAATGTTTAAGAATCACAATGCAGCACCAAAATACTAATACGTTTTTTATAAATCTGTTATATTAGCTGTATTGCATACCAGACAGGTTTTGTAAGCACTTTTGCAATCATTTAAAATATAACAAATTCAGTTTTTGACATTATCAATCGTTAAGTTATTATTATAACATATAAATACAAAATGCATATTTTTATTTAAAGTTGAGAGAGAGAGAAAGAGAGAGAGAGGTACTACTTTTTACATTTATTCATAAAATATTAATAACTTAACCACTTTCTTCATTTTCTGTTGGGAGTAAGTCGGCTACATTTTCAACATTGTGTTTTAGTGCTTAAGAAAACCTCTGGATGTCTCTGGTGTCTGGACAAAAGTTGCACGATTGATGCACAACGTAATGCTCATCATATCGGGATAGTCTACCACCCCCCCCCACCCCCCCTCCTTCAACCAGTTTAATTGGTACAGTCCAAGCCTCAGTCAATGGCGTTTTAAAACCTGCATGTTGCTAGAGTGTGCCTTTTAGAGTGAGGGAGGGGCTTTGAGCTTCATTTCCGCAGTACAGCATCATCACCGTCTATGTTTAGCATCCCAGATATGCTATACACAGACTCTTGTACTGTACAGCACGTAACAGACACCCAATATTTTCTCAAGAAGAGTTTCGTTCAGAACTGTGACCATGACTCAGGGAAAGGTAAGTGTTTTTTTTTTATTAATATATTTCTTTATTGTGTTTTATGATTTGATCACTTATATTTATCATAATTGCTGATTAAGTAGAAGCAATAGTTTTTGTTGTCTGTGCTTGATATGAATGACTGTAAGTTCTTAAATATGCTCTCTTCACCCTTCTGGTTTTATCTGTTTAATGCAATTGTTTATCTAATTAACTATAATTACTTTATCTATCAAGGCTAGTAAGTAAAGTAAGGCTTTGTCATGTTTTATGCGCATGTTTTTATGCTACCATATTTTACAGCTTCCATCATAATCTTTTACAAATTAATCCACTAAAATAAATTGCACATTTGTTTTCATCTTTTAAAGTGGCTTGTGATGTCATTTACATTCAGTAAACTCTCTAGTTACAGTAAGTCAGTGCTTGATATGTAACGGCCAGATGAATTACTCCCTCTCCCAAGTTACGTAGCACACACTTTTGGATGCCATTATGTTGTCAGATGTCCATGACGAATTCCTGATGTAGACGTATGTGACCCTGGTCCACAAAACCATGTGTACTTTTGTAGGAATAGTAAACAATACATTGTAGGAGTTCAATATGATTGATTTTTATTTTACGTGAAAAAAATCATTATTAAAGAGTCCCTGTTGGGTTTTTAAAAATGACCTTCCATGCAGTGTGACACCTGTAAGTGAATGAAAACATCAGGTTTAAATCTGAAAGTCCACCGTGTTTAAAACTACTGATTCTCAAAATAGAGTTGACTCAAGAGTTGAGAATATGAATCGTCTGGTGTTCGTATTGACAATTGACACTTCGCTAATCCCCACCCTCCTTAGTTACTGTTGTTACACCCAGGGGCAATTTTAGGATTTTCATTTTAGGGGGCTCAGCTCCTTATAAGTAAAAAAAAAAAATATATATATATATATATATATATATATATATATATATATGCTTAATAATACATTTATAATTTAATAGTAAAACAAAAAATGTTTGTTTAAAATGGGTTGTATACTAGTATTCCAAATAAGCCAAATAGGCTCAACCCACCTGTTTACTGTAGTAAAAAACACTTTCTATATTCGAGTGCATTTTTGTTTCCATGTATTAAATAAATAAAATGCCATTTTTGTAATTAAATGACATACAAATATATTTTAAACTTGCTGGCTAATTCACATATTTCACGATCTGAATAATAATAATAATAATAATAAATAAGACGTATTTTTTTTTAATACTAGACAACACTTGATGTTTCTTTCTCTGTCACTGTGTTTAATCCTTTCTGTGCAAGACTGTATGGTATAGTTAATGCCACACAAACTGTAAAGTGTTTTATATCTGTAGTTCATTTTGAAATAAAAATAGCGAAATGTTCATTAGGACTTACATTATTTGCTGGAGGAAACAGCTGTGCTGATGAGGTGAACGCCGAGAAAACCTGACTGCTCCTCTGTGACATACAGGTTACACAAGGTTATCTATATCATTGAACTGCAAATAAGCAGGTGTTATAACAATTTATCTATAAATATACACCTCGTTCTCTCGCTGTAGTCTATAGTCAAATACTGGAAGTCAAATGGGACCAGTTTCCAACCTTTTTCAAAATAGCGTTCTTTGTGTTCAACAGAAGAAAGAAACTCAAACAGGTTTGTGACAAGTGAAGGGTGAGTAAATGATGACATAATTGTCAGTTTTAGGCGAACTATTCCTTTATTTTAAAAGCTTACTGATATGCACAAAGTGTGTTAAAATACCTGTTGAGATTTGGAAGATTTGGGGGTCTAAAAGTTTTAAAGCTCCTCAAATCAACATGTTAAATATTTTCATTTGTTTAGAAGGTGGAAGGCCTAGTTACGGTGGAGTTGATCCACCTGGAGATGGTGAGATGCCTACAGAAATCAGCTCCGATGACCAAAACATCAGGAGAATCTTTATCCTAAAGGTATTGTTGCGTTAGTATCATTAGTGATCCTACTTTAGAAACTGTAGTGTGAACAAAATGGAGGAATTGAATAATAAAACAGTTTTTCTTTAGATGTACATTTCCTTGATGATCCAGCTTTCTGTCACAGTTTCCTTCGTGGTTGTTTGCATTTACTGGTGAGTGAGAGAGAGAGAGAGAGAGAGCATGCGTGTGTGCGTGTTTAACAAACTTTTATAATGTTTTTATTTAAGTTTAGCAACAAATTTGTCTAGTCTATTTTATAGTGAACCTGTTAAAGAATTTGTTCAGACCAACTATGACTTGTTCTGGGCAACATAGTAAGTACAATTCAATATTTAAAGAATGTCAAATACTGTAGAATTTAGCATGTTAGTATTTAATGTTAAAATTAAGTTGATTAATCTTTATATGTTGTAATGCATTGTCAACTATTTCTAATATGAATTGTTTTGATTGTCTTTTTTCTCTCAATAGTGTAGTGTTTTGTGTTATATGTCTGATCTCATACTTCTGCCGTGAAGCTCTGTGATAATATAATATAAATCTTTTATTTATGATATGTTACAATTTTTCAACAACCCAAATCTCAAAAAAGCTTCTCTACTTCTCTTCAGGAGGCGGTTCCCTTGGAATCTTATTGTCTTCACAATCTTTGTGAGTATTAATAATAATATAAATAATAATAATGATAATTCCTTACATTTATATAGCGCTTTTCTGGACTCTCAAAATACTTTACACATTTTTGGGGGGAATATCATCATCCACTACCAGTGTGCAGCATCCACCTGGATGATGCGACGGCAGCCATATTGCGCTAGACGTCACACCACACACCAACTTGATTGGTGGAGAGGACACAATGTGATGAAGCCAATTATGATATGGGGACAGAGGCCAGTGGGCAAATTTGGCCAGGATGCCCGGTTAAACCCTTTCTCTTTTTAGAAGGACATTCTAGGATTTTCTAATGACTACAGTGAGTCAGGACCTCGGTTTAACGTCTCATCCAAAAGACGGCGCTCACTTAGCAGTACAAAGTGCCCATCAATATACTGGGGCAATAGTACCCACACAGACCGCAGGTTGATCGCCCCCTGCTGGTCTCACTAACACCACTTTCCGCAGCACCCTAGCTTTCCCATGTGGCCTCCCATCCAGGTACTGACCAGGTTGGCTTCAGTGGGCGACCATGTGAGAGTTGCAGAGAGCTAGCTGCTGGATATTAAAACAATCAGAATGATTTGAGTCTTTTTGGTCACCTCGGATGCTAATATTTGAATATTAGAACAACAGCAGGCTAATACTCAGAAACAAGCCTGCGTGTTATGAAAGTCTACTTTTATTTAAATATGTAATCTCTCTTTTTTCCAGACCCTATCTTTTTCTTACATTACAGGAACGGTGACCAGGTACAGTCTCAAGTGTTTTGCTTCTGTATGCTGACAACAAACTTTAAGCAGTTTCAATGTATATTAAACATCTTCCCTTTATCTTTATAGCTATGCCTATTATAATGCAGAAGTCATCTGCTTGCTGGCTATTACTGAGCTGGTGCAGTTTGTTGTTGCCACCTGTAGCGTCCAAACCAACGTAAGTATTTATTTAGCAAGTGGATGGTTCAGCCAAAGATGAAACTTTACATTCATTTTACTCAAGTGGTTCAATAGAAGAAAAACATTCAGACAGGTTTGGATTAAAAGGATGGTTAGTATGTAACTGTGTTTTTAATTTGATGAATGCAATAACTTTCCATCTAGATTCAAATCATACTAAATGTTTCTCATTTTTCAGATCAACATGACTCCATGCCAAAGTTTGATTTTTGTCGTCTGCTTAGTGGTGTTTGGTATTGGACTTGTAGCGTTATTCCCTCATATACATTTTGTAAGTACATTTGAACTATTTATCATTTCAGGAATAATTTTAATTTTACATTTTATCTTTAATATTCAAAGAAATGAGAATACATTTTCACTAATATTTCTCCTCTACAGCTAATTTGGCATCCTATTTATGCTTCTTCAGGAGCAGTATTGTTTACCATGGTATGTAACTAGAAAACAATTTCTCAGATCAATATTAAAAATGCACTGATGAATTTCAGCCATGTAAAATCAACAATGCTTGAAGATTTTTTGGATTACTGATTACTGAAGGGACAAACACACACACACACACACACACACACACACACACACACACACACACACACACACACACACACACACACACACACACACACACACACACACACACACACATAACACTGAAGTGAGTTCTCTTTTGCTGCATCTTGGGCTTGGATGAACAAATTCACACAAATTATGTCCAAACACATATTGGTGAGGATTATGTTTTGTAAAAAACAACGGGTGTAATATACAATAAAATACCGGCAGCTGTGGTTGCCAGAAGTTCACCGTAAAATATAAGGTTTCAATGAGCAACACTTTACCCGATACTTTTTGATAATCTGTTAATTTTACAGTTAACAACTGAGGTTTGTTTACAGTATATAACTCTAACAAATCAAACATATTGTAAACAGGTTTATAGTAATTTTTTTAAACCCTACTGTCAACCGAACTACATCCTATTTCTGTAATAAACATAATACAACTGTATGACACATAGTAGTGTTTTGGTCACACTTTATTTTAATGGTCCAATTGTTGAATTGAAGTTACATTGCATCTACATGCCAACTAATTCTCAATAGATTATAAGTAGACTGTTAGATTGGGGTGAGGGTTAGGGTTATGGTTGAGTGTAAGTTGACATTACTTGCAAAGTTTCTTATAGTCACTTAAATGTCTGTTGAAGGAGCAGTATCAACAGATATTTAGCAGACGGTCTACTTATACTCAAATGGACCATCAAAATAAAGTGTTACCTTTTTTTTGTTCAGTTTTACAGAAAATTACCAGCAACTGTAATTGCCAGAACTTTATCATACAAAAAATGGTAAAACACAAGTGGATTTGGTGTCGAATTCTTATGAAAACATATGATCTTTTCGTACAATTTTGTGTGATTTGTTCATCCCCCAAAGACAGTTGGGTTTAGGGCTGGGATTTGGTGCCATGCCTACTTTTAAAAATCATACATTTTTGTATGACTGAACTCGTATATGAATTAAATTGACAAAAACGTAAAATGCTTACGTTTCCTCGTGAGATCCGGCTGGATAAAACAGTTTGAGCTGATCCAAAACCTTGACAAGTGTACTCACAAATATGTGTTTGTGATTGAGTCAGTTTCAGATACTTGAAATGTAGTAAATGTGTAAATGAAATGTGTAAATTTGAAGACTTGCATGCAGTCACTATTTCAATGTGGACTGGCATGATCTCTCTGTAGAAGACACAAGACTAGTTAGTTCATGAGCAATAGGCTTAAACTGACAAACTCAGTCTTCTTTCGGTAAATTGATTACCAATGAACTACACACAAGCAAGCAACACCCTGGAAGTTTGCAGGCAACTTTGATAATAAATAAAAGACTGAAAAAAAAATGCTGTAAATCATCAGATTCAATCCTAGTCATTGTTTCTTATAAAACATAAGATGATATATGCTAATCCAATTAAAATGATAATGATTAAATTATCATTAAAATGTTAAAATATTTACACTTTGTGCCACGCTGGATGCCGGTAAAAAAAATGTAAAAAATTTTTTCGAGAGTACACAAACATTTCTGAAAGACGTTCTCTTCAGAGAGTCTTTGTCACGATCACCAGCGATCATACTCCCAAGATCGCTGGATCTCACATTCACATGGACTACAACTTATGGACTACATATTCAGTCATGCCACACACACACTAACTTACTGGCCGAGTCTTGTTTTCTGTATAGTGACAATTCAACGCGTTTTCCCATGTTTTGACCTTAGCCTAGTTTATCTTATTGTCCCTGTCTGCCGCCTGCCTTTTGACCTCTCGCCTGATACATTTGACTACGATTCTGGACTGCCTTTATACATCTGTTTGCACCTGTGTTGACCATTGCTTGCCTGACTTCGAATAAACCTGCAAGTGGATCCGAACTTCAGTTGACTCTGTCACTGACACCCGTGTTACAGTCTTTTCTTAGTCCAAACCATTATTTTAAGCCATTATTAAAATTCAAGGCATAGTTGATTGTTAATTTAGGGGCTTTTTGATCCTATAGACAGCAATGGCCCTTACCTGATGCAATGAGAATACTATTGGGGCAAAAAAATATATAATAATAATAATGCTTTTTAACATTTTCTTCTCTTCCATCATGAGAGTGCTGACGTATAAAGTGGCACACCGAGGCATTACCATGTTATACATCAGCAGTGTGTGATAGCAGCAGAGAAGAGGGGAAAAAAGACTAATTCTTGTTGCATCATAACATTCTGATTGACCCACTGATGTCACATGGACCTATTTGACAGTGGCTTTGGTTCATTTCTGGACTTTAAACACATAATAGCTTTTGTTATCTAAAGTTGGATAAGAAAGCTCTTAAACTAAATCCACAATATTTAAATTAGTTCTTATGTCTTGCTACTACATGAACATAAGTTATTCATGACAGATTATTCATTTTTAGGTGAACCATTTGTTGATTGCATTATACCAATATAGTATTATAATAACCTAGTGGTATTGTTAATTAGTTGTTGTCCACTAATATGACGAACTAACACAATGAGTGTTATGCTGGAATCTACCAAGCATTTGTTAGACCGAACCATAAACCGAATATGACTGAAGATGTTACATATTTGGAATTTTCATTTTGGGTGAACTATACATTTAAAATCCAATTATTTAACAAACATACAGCATTTACATCCTGTTACTTTAGATATTAAAGTATGTGTTTGTTAAATTTTTGAAGGTTTTATGTTCTACCTTTTATAGTACATCAACAATTTTTAGGGACACTACTTGTTTGAGAAATTATATTAATTTATTTTCTTTTCAGCTTAGTCCCTTTATTAATATGGTGTCGCCAGAGCAGAATAATCTGCCAACTTATCCAACATATGTTTTACGCAGTGGATGCCCTTCCAGCTGCAACCCATCACTGGGAAACACCCATACACTCATTCACACACATACACTATGAACAATTCAGCTTACCCAATTTGGATTGTAGGGGAACCGGAGCACCCAGAGGAAACCCACACGAACACGGGAAGAACATGCAAACTTCATACAGAAACGCCAACTGACCCAGCCGAGCCTCAAACCAATGATCATCTGGCTGTGAGGTGATCGTGCTACCCACTGCGCCACCGTGCAGCCTCGAGAAATTACAGTATTTTTTTATTTTGTTTCACCACAAATTTATTTTTTCACTGTAACAATTTGTATTTATTCATATCAAGAGAGTAAAAATTTAGTTTATGTATTGTTTCTTAAATTACAGTGATTTACTGTATATAACACAGTAATAAATATTGGTTTAAATAGTCTTTTACTGTTGCTGCTTTACCTTTTTTATTGTTGTTTTCACAGACATTTTTTTGTTTAAAATGAGAACTCATTGGTACATGGGGTAAGTATATTAGTTCTTAAAAGTCTGCATGCAATCTATATTTGCAATCTTTATTTTGCTAACGCACATATTGGTCTTAAAGTGAACAATTCATCTAGTGATTTGGTCATCTTTAATCATTTGCTGTTGCTCAGCAGTCCTTCTCTGATGATGTCAGTTTGACAGCTTGAATGAAATATGCTAAGCCACGCCCCTCCAACAGTTTACTGAGAGTTTCAGTTGAAAATATACCTCAACAATCTGAAATAAATTAAATGGACATTTTAAATAAACTGAAATAAACGCTGACTTTAGAGTGACAGCAGCTTTAAATCACACAACAAAAGGATCATATATTAGTTAAATATTATTTAATTTTTGTAATGATATATTTAAAGTTTTTGCTCACTCGACTTTAAAAATGTACAAAATTCTAATAAATTTAATTTGACAAGTTGTAGAAAAATGAAAAACTAGAATATGATCAATATGTGTAATGTGTCTCACAAAATAAAACACGGTGTTTAGTACATAGACACAACATTATTACAGTGTTTGGAAATTATATTGTCGTTGCCGTCTTATTATTTTTATGTCTTTTTTATTTGTCTTTTAATTCCTGGTATTTGACACACAGATGCTGATGGGAAGTGAGGGATACACCATAAGCCCCGAGGAATACATACATCTTCGCCTCTCTCAGGATTTATCTGGACATTGTTTACATCTTTTTTTTTTCTCCAGCTGTTTGAACTCCTGAAGAGAGTAATTGTTGATCCTGAAGCTCTTGCAGCTCTCCTGAGTGTCTCTCTCGGATGTGAGTGATCTTGTTCTTTCAGCAAGATATGGATCTTCAGAGCAAAACGTTGTGATTCACCTCTTTTTTTTTTTTTTAAAGACTTTTACCATATGCAACGCTTGTTTATTTGGTGACGAGGAGGAGGTCTTGCGTATACATGGTATACATACACTGGTTAAGATGAACAGCATCTATCTAGTTTTGCAAATGGTGTCATAAAAACTGATCAAAATATGATAGCAGTGAAAGTGCATGAAATATTTGGTCAGAACAGAAACATTACATGGCAGTGAAACTGTAGTAAAATGTATGTCCTTTATTCGTTTGTGAATTCGCAGCATGATGATGTCATTCTAGAAAATCACTATATTGAGATGGACAGAGATCTGAGAAGCGCATATCATATTTTAGGAACGCATCACCTACTATACTCTTCATACTACAACCACCAAACTAACTCCAAACTATTCTGAATTAAGTTGCTGTATCTTTTCCAACTGATCTGACTCACAGTTTTATGAAAACTGACCTGAAAAATTCAGAAAAGTCCCATTGACTGAACATTGGACCAACTATTGTGACCTTATAACTTTGCTACAGACTATCATAATGACTTAAGACTGGGCTCATTTAACTCCGACTGCCAATCTGCCAATCACTGATGAACTTTCAACTTACTAACCACACCCTAGCAACCAATTGCAGGACTCTAGCAATTGTTCTATAGACTTCCAGAGAAATGTATTGACTTTACATTGGACAAAAGTTTGTTACCTCATAACTCTGCACCAGTATGTCATACAGACATAAGTCTGGGCTCATTTAACTCAGACTACCATACTTGAAACATGCTAGCAAAATACCAATCCATACAAGAATCACACAAGAAACATACTAACAATACACCTATCCATACTAACAATATACTATAATCCACACTATAAACTATTAAAATTCTAATTCATACTAAAATCATACAAGAAACATGCTAGTTCATACTTAAATCATGCTAACAACATGCTATTTCATAGAAGCATGCTAGCAACATGCTAACAGCCTGTTAAAGCAAGCAAGAAATATGCCAATCCATGCTAAAATATACTAACCTATACTTATCTGTCTATGCAAACACTTTCAAGCTTAAAACTACTGCAATTATTTGAACTGTAAACTACTTTAAGCTTTCTGTCTCAAAAGTTTGCCTTGACGATATTTAAATTTAGTTGTGAGTTGATCTGCTAAAAAAAAAAGATGAATTTAATAAACAGTTTTTATTCACCAGAATATTTTCAAGAAATTTTCTATTCATTGATTTTGTTGACTGGCCTTTTAAAGTCATTGACTTGATTGAGATATGCTTTTTTTGTTTAGGCCTACTGTGTAATCTCAAATCTTTTTTATTTCAGATATTGCATATTATTCCATGTAATACGAAATTTTATATATTTTGAAGGAAGGATGACGCAGTGGCGCAGTAGTGCTGTCGCCTAACAGCAAGAAGGTCGCTGGTTCGAGCCTCCGCTGGGTCAGTTGGCGTTTCAGTGTGGAGTTTGCATGTTTTCCCGAGTTTGCGTGGGTTTCCTCCGGGTGCTCTGGTTTCCCCCAGACATGCGGTATAGGTGAATTGAGTAAGCTACATTGTCTGTAGTGTGTGAATGAGAGTGTATGGGTGTTCCCCAGCGATGGGTTGCAGCTGGAAGGGCATCCGCTGCATAAAACATATTCTGGGAAGTTGCTGGCGCTTCATTCAGCTGTGGCAACCCCAGATTAATAAAGGGACTAAGCCGAAAAGGAAATGAATGAATGAATATTTTGAAGAAAATGAGTTGGGAATGATTTTGGATGTATCTTAAGTCAGTAAGCTTAGCAGATTGACTAAAATAATGCAAAATCACTGTAGCTGATTTAAAATAAATGTATTTTTTCCTGTTTGTCGCTTTTAGAATTGAATATGAAGTCAAGAAGGGTGAGGAGGCTGTACGAGGGCTGATATTGCGGAATATTGCACAGTTATCAGCCTATCAGATTCGAGAACCAGCCAGAACTGTTGTATAAATATACACAGACATATATATATATATAATTTATAGTGACACGGTGGCGCAGTAGGTAGTGCTGTCACCTCACAGCAAGAAGGTTGCTGGTTCGAGCCTCGACTGGGTCAGTGGGGATTTCAGTGTGGAGTTTGCATGTTCTCCCCGTGTTCGTGTGCTTCCTCCGGGTGCTCCGGTTTCCCCAAGTCTAAAGACCTGCGGTACAGGTGAATTGGGTAAGCTAAATTGTCTGTAGTGTATGTGTGTGAATGAGAGTGTATGGATGTTTCCCAGTTTCCGGTTGCAGCTGGAAGGGCATTTGTTGCATAGAACATATGCTGGATAAGTTGGCGGTTCATTCTGCTGTGGCGCCCCTCTTTTAATAAAGGGACTAAGCCGAAAAGAAAATGAATGAATGAAAAATTAAGTGTGTAAGTGTGTGTGTGTGTGTGTGTGATAAAACAGATCAACAGAAGTGTGTTGTTTTGAGAGAAAGAGACTTTCAGTTGTTACATCAAAGAAATAAACGATAAGAAATAGTTTTGTTATTATTATTTATCAGGAAAATTACTAAAATGTTTAAAAGTTCTTCCGGATACAAAAAAAAAACATCAATGCACATTTTTTGCATACGATAGAATAAAACTTTAAAATTATTCAATAACACACAAAATATTTATAACTAAAGTTACCTGCTGGTATAACCATAATGTAACCTGCAGAAAGAGACACAGAACGACTGCATAAACGGTTCAAATAAATAGAGTGACTAAGATTAATTAATTCCTAGCACTACAAAAGAGAATCTGAAGTGAGAGCGTATGTAAACCACAGACACACAGTGCACTTGATCCCACCATTCTCGTCTCAAAACACTGCGCAGTGATGACGCGATTCCGCTCCCCTCATCCAATGGGAAAGCTCGGTCTTTACATGTGGGCTTCGGCCATGTTCTTCTTTTAAATAAGGAAGAAGCGGGAGGCGTTAATGAAACTTTGTGTACTCAACATCTCATTCACGGAATCACCTGCTGTTTCTGAGAAAGTCGAGTCCGTTAGAAAAAGATATCCACAATTGATACTAACACGCGCGGGCAGCCTGCCTTAGCTCGTTAAGCACAGTTATATTTAAAGCTGAGCTGTTTTCTCGCGTGTTAGCAGTTGGTTAGCTGGTTGAGCTAAAGATCAGCGCTGTGGGTTTATCTGGACTGGTTTAGTCGTGTTCAACTAGAGGATTCCGCTACTTTTATCTCAACAAAGCTGGTTAGCAGTGGCGTGCGGATGAAGGGCAGGGGGAGCCCGCGTTTGGGACTGCGCTGACAGCCCTGAGGATTTATCCCGCTCATAATCGAGGCTTTAAACATGTTTAATAAGATCTACGAATGGTTCGGAACCGGCTTCGCCAGTCTCAGAAACGGAGCTCCAGCCGGTGCCGTCCATGCTGATTCCGCGAGAGTGGACCAGGACGGGACGTCACGGAGAAAAAGATCCATAAACTGGTGAGAGATTGTTTAACTTACGTGTGCAAAGCATGGTAAAACGCTTATATGTGTAATAATTGGTATGTTTATGTGTTATCGGGCCATACAGTTAAAGTTCGGGTCTTTAAATGTTTGTTTTTAGTCACATGTATTAGTGTTTTGGTTCGGTCATAAATGGTGTTTTGGTTCGGCCATTTAACCGCGAACTGCTCTGATAGGATGACGCCAGGAACACCGGAAAATATACCTTTTCTGATTTTTTCTCTCTCTAACTTTCCTTCAAGTTTGCTTAAATTCACGAATTTGTGTGTTTTTGTTAAAGTTACTTAAGTAAATAAAATGTTGTTTCTATCTGGGAACATTTACACTGCCTCACGTTTACTCATTGTACGCAAACGTAACGTTACAATTCGTGCTGTTTTCTTGTCTAAACTGTTGTGTGTTTGTTTTTTTTTTTGTTTTTTTTGCACTTATCTTACAGTATTTTTATGTTAGTAATTTGTAAATCACTACTTTTTATTTTTAAGTGTACTTGGCAGTAAACTGATTCTGGACTATAATGTTAATATTCTGGGTGCAGTTCTGTTTCGATTTAGGTGCAAATAATTGTTTGTTGAATGTTTGAAGAAATAAAGTATGATGTTTATCTCTTAATGATTCTGTTTTCCCACATAGTTTGAATGATGGAGACCAGGAGGAGGAGAGAGTGGTGAAGAAATTCAGAATGGGTAAGTTAGTCTATTCTAAAACCCTGAGAAAAATAAAACTATAAAAAGTACATACGTGCCCACACAATTTTGGTGGGTTTGAAACTGAAAGGTATGAAAAACAATATTGCAAAAGAAAAGCATGTCAGAATTCACTTCCTGGATTACCTGCTACTACTGCTGACATTCTGAATATGCGTTCAGTGAAAACTGTTGTGTTCCATGAGAGTACAGGGAATTACTTATGAGTGCCAGTGAAGCAATGCAGATTGGTAGGTCACATGACAGCACAATATTGCACATTTAGTATGCCTGAATTTCATTCATTCTATGTAGAGCATTTATTAGCTTCAACACTTTTCCATCTAATAGTAGTAATATCAAATAAGTTTGATAGTCAGAATCTGTACTGCTTTGAAGTGCTTGAGCATTTAAAGCACGACAGATGACCAAAATTCATTGTGCACCTATAACAACTAATGTTATTGTGCATTGGTGTGGAGGCTGAGCATTTTCAGCCTTATGGATGACATTCACAGTAAAAACTCAAAACATAACTTCACAGAGTTTACAGTATACAACATACTTTGTAGAAATTCTGTGAATTAAACTGCACAACCCAAAAGAAACAATGCTAATCAAAAGGATAAGAGTTGGTTCACTTACAAAAATGATTGATTTACATTTTTGAGGTAAAAGTTGCGTTATAGATGTGACATCTCTCCCTTATGTATGTGACAGATGTGAAATTGGCACTTGTGTGACTTTGGTAAATCAAACATATTTGTTTGAAAACACTGACACAGACATTTGAGTATTTTTACAGTTCTGTAAAATACAAGCCTACACAAAAGATTTAGAAATGGTTTGGCTATTTTGGTGAACTTAATTTAGTTATTTTTAAAGATGTTGTTCATGGTGTGAACAAACATTTATCATCATGTCAAGAAGCCACAAGTCAATCATGAAAACATTGATCTCTTGTGTTTTTTAGGAGATATTATGGATACGGTGAAAAATGCAGCTGAAGGAGTGAAGACCCATGGTTCGAATGTTGCATTTTGGGTTAAGAACAGTGTAAGTGCTAATTCGAGGAACATGCTGCCGACATCACCAGGTCCACCTCAGACAGGAATACCATCAGGACCTGCAGCCAATTCTGCTGCATCTGCATCTTTGTGGACAGAAGACAAGGTGCTTTTTGCTCATCAAGATCCCTTTTTTTTTTTCTTTTGTCAAATATTTGACACCAGGTATAACAGTACATTTTAATGTGTATTCTAATTCTTTTCTATTTCTTTTACGTTTGGGGATCAGCCACATGACAGACTTGAGGACACATTTGTGGCTCCATCTAGTTCAGTTGAGTGGAGGACAGTCACAAAATCTGGTATGGAAAAAACTATTTACTTGTCTGCTTTGTTTTTCTTTTTTGAAGTTGCATATATTGGCAATATAAGCCTTTTGTTATTTGACAGACTCCTTACGGACTGAGCACTCAGTGACTATATCAAAAACAAGCAGAAGACAAGTTTGTATGGACCATCCACCCAATGAGATGTGCAAAGCTAATGGACACTCTGTAAATTTACCATCTTCATCCACCCCAAAACCATCTCCACGCTTGGGCAGGTCCCTTTATCACCGACCACAAAGGTTGAGTTAAAAATATTCACCATAAATAAACTGACTACACCATCACTTTTTGTTAATAATTGGTATAGTTATATAAATGTATTTGTTGTAAAACGTATTGTTGTAAAAAAAAAAATAAAAAATTCCACTTTCAGAAATAAATGCAAGCATGTGGAGTTGAACGAGTTTGTTTTTGTCGTAGCATGCTGTCATCTCCTGAAACCAGTTCAGGAAAAGCCACGTACACCAGCCTGTATGAGAAGACCTTTCCCATTCGAGTGGTCCAGAGTTCTTCACCTGGCAGCTCAAACCGTCTTCTCCGGACCAGAGCCCGCTCTACAGCACAAGAGGTCAGACATTAATTTTTCCTTAATACGCTGAATATTTTATATTTTAATAAGGCTAACTTACTAGTCAAATTAGTATTGGAATTAATGCTGCAGAATATCAGAATAAACTATAGCTTTAGTATGGTGGTTTAATTAGATAAATGTATGGTCTGCTTGTTTCAGAGGCCCTTTTTCCATCTGGTATTAACAGAGAGACTGTATTTGTGTGCTTTTTCACAATAAGTCTTATTGATTACATGTTGGATCAGTAATATTTTATGTAATTCAATTGTGACTGCAAAAAATTTTTACCCGGTATGAACAGGGCCAAAGTGAAGCAGGGCTTGTGCTTACACAAATATATTGGTAATGAAGCTCTAATTAGACTTTGCTTTAACTGTTTGTGTGTCTTTGGTATTTAAAGTCAGTTCGTGAGGAGGAAAAGGAGGTTTACAGGCAACTGCTAGTCGTGGTGTCTGAAGGCCAGTCTTCCTTCCTTCATGATGGAAGTTCTCACTCCAGCATTCGCTCGCATCGAGATTTGTGAGTATCTGTGTTGTGTAACGGTCTTAAAAACGTGTTGTCTCGGTTTAAACCTGATCTGCTTATATTGTACAGTTCAGCCTAAAATGAAAATTGTCATTTTACACACTCTCGTGTTGATTTAAAACTCACTTTAAACACAGTTCACTTATTTAAAAGATTGTGAAGACATTTCAAAATAGTAATCCATATAAATCAGTTGCTTTTAAATGAATGTTTAAGAAATAAGTTGATATATTTAAAATAGATTATTCTAAGTTTTTATTCAAATATAAAACTTTAGTTAACATCCATAGAGCTTATCAAATATATACCATGGAATCTGCTTGATTCATAAGCTTAATTTTACAATAGACCAGGGATGGGCAAATTCGATCCTGGAGGGCCGGTGTCCCTGCATAGTTTTGCACCAACCCTAATCAAACACACCTCCTTGTAGCTTTCTAGTGATCTTGAAGACACTAATTAAGGTGTTCAGGTGTGTTTGATTAGTGTTGGAGCAAAACTCTGCAGGGACACCGGCCCTCAAGGATCGAGTTTGCCCATGCCTGCAATAGACCCTTTTCACATTTCCGGATTTCTCAGCAGCGGACGTCATCATAGTTGGGTAAACTTAGAGCATAGTGAATGGGAGAGTACAAGAAATAAATTTGCTGAAATGATAAAAGAAAAATGTCACAATGGTGGGGACTTTCAGAAAAAGAGGGAAAATAATGTGAGACTGATGACGGCAACCAGAGGAGAAAAAAACGTCAAATTTACTCTTAGCCAAATAGACGCTGCATAAGCTGTAATTCGTTTTTGTAATTTCATGCAAAGATGATATAATACATGCCTAAATGCAAATAAATGTTCATATGTTTTAAAAAAAATCTAAATATTAAAAACTTTAAAGAATTTAAGATTATGATGACAATGAAATGCACCATAAGTCTTGTGAAAAGGGTCCATAACTATGTTACCATCCACCAGTTTTTTTTGCGTATTTTGGAATATTGCATACAAAATGCTTAATGGAAACCCTACGATGCGCATAAATTAAAAAAAAAATGTACATAGACTTCTGCGAACAACTGAGTAGGATGAACTTTCTATCCGTGTATAATATAATTTATTCTATACTGAATAAATTCCAGCATGTGCATCAATCAAAGTCATTGTTTAACAGATCATGTAGTTACAAAAATGGGCAAGATGGGACAGCATAAATGGGCAAACCAGATTTTAAAATATTTGAAATGTTTTAGTTCATTCTAAAATGTATTAGCCAAAATTCGTCATTTAAAGTGCTTTGGGATTATTACCTGACAGAACTATCTTGATCGGCTGCACTTTTCCAAAAATTAAGAAATGTAAGAATAATGCCAACAGTGGCTTCTGCTGAAAATTCCATTTTTGTTTTTGATATTTGGCACCAGTTTATCAGGAAGTGACGAGTTGGTTCTCTTTGACTCATTGGATGGAAACAGTGCTTTTTTACAAATGTTTTGTGATATTAGTTTTGTGCGTAAGTCTAATTCGCATCTTTGAATGGGAACATAGCTGGTGTCATCATGAACAATTATGGAAGAATTCTAAAAGTTTTTGAAATTTGACTTCAGTGGTGGGAGAGATATTTGTAATTAGAAACAAAAGTCTTATGTGCTTAGGCTTACATGAGTGAGCAAATGATGACGGAATTGCAATTTGAGTGAGATGCTTTCAGATTGATTCCCTCACTTACAGCAAAAAATTTGGTCCTGTTTCAGCTCCAGCTTTCTGTCGTCCAGTCGAAGTCTCCTTCATTGTGCCTCTCCAGCAGGCTCTGGTGCTGGTGTTTCATCCTATGGGTTTTCCAGTCTACCACCGAGTCCCCAGCCAGGCTCCAGCCAGACCTCCAGTGCTCTGCCCAGTCCTGGTGCAGCCTCCAGCCTTGCAGAGCCTCCGATTTGGGCCCGTGACCTTGAACCCAGTGCTAAAGGACCAGATGTTCCCTTTGCTCCTTCACCAGCGGCTCTTCAGGATACCTCTTCTCAGGACACTCAGTCTTCAGGTGAGGCACATTTACTCTGCTTTTTAATGCTTGTAATGTAATTCAGTCTCAAAGGTTGGGGTTGATGTGTTCTTTCATTTTCTTTAGCTCATGATGGAGATTCAGTCATTTTCGTGAACGAGCAGCAGGGAAAGAAGCCAGAGAGCTCAAGGTAGGAGAACATTTTGTTTCCCGTTCATCTCAACATTTTGTCCCCCCCACCCCCCACCATCTGTTTCTTTGTTCTTTTTCATAACCCTTTATTACACTTTCCAGTGTGCCATGCTTCCAGGCTGAATTGTGGATCAAAGAATTGTGAGTAGTACTTCTCTTTTTATCTATCCTTTAGTTTCTTAAAGTAAGTAGCTTCTGAAAGGGCTGTGTGTTTTCAGGACAAGCCTCTATGACTCTCGAGCTCGGGAGAGACGGAGGTTGATTGAAGAACAGGAGGCTCTGGCCTCTCAGCTCCTACGCCAGGTCAGTTTTTTATTTATTTATTTATTTATTTTATTTTATTTTTTTAAGGACACGTTGTTTTTCTGTGACCAGCCCATTCATGGTGTCATTTGTATTGTCAGCGCCTCTCTGGAGAAGGTCGAGCTGCACCTGCAAGTGTTGAGCTGAAAGTTCGGGTCCCACTAGAAAAGGAGGTTCCTATTGCAGCTGTTATCAAAAAACCTCAGCCAATTAAAGAGGAGCCTGAATTCCCAGAGTTAACAGAGGTCAGTGATAAAGGGATAATCCAAAATTTTTATATAAAGACAATTCTGTCATCTTGACTTTTTAAACTGGCAGGATGCAAAAGTAGACATTTTGAGTAACGATAAGCAGACAGTTTTGGTGACCGCTTATTTCGCGTAAAACAGTCTGCTGTTTTACACTAGAAAGTCAGTCATAAATGTCTGGAACGATTGTCATTGTTCACTTTTGCTTGAAGTTCAACAAGTATTATAACTAGTATTATTAAATTTTTACTAGTTTTAGTAGAATTGACATGTCTAAGTCAAAGAGTGTTATTGAAAATGTTGCATGTTTGTCGACCTAAAAAAATCCGATTTTATGCACAGTGGTGTTTGTCTCATATATTCAATTAACATCTAATATTTAAAAAATCGTATTGTATCAAATTATATATTTTTAATACAAATACAATACAGTAAAATATTGGTACCTCACTTTTTTAATTACAGAATTATCAGGGTATAAAATCACTGTCATAAATATTTTGTGCGTAAATAAAATTCACGCATCCGTAATTATACTATCTTAAATGAAAACGGAATGTACTCGCAATTTCACGAGGGTACAATTCCTAAATCTGCGATCAGAATAGACACAGATACGACATTTTAAAGCTATGATAAATTTACGATGGGTGTACTTTACAAACACGAAATACAGTTTCACCTCGGACAAGAAGTCCTGATTACGAGTACGAATCACACAGCGACACTCCACTGTCAAAATTACGTCACCGCTGTCACAGGCATTGATAAACAAGCGAGAGCCATCGATCACAATGGTGCGCTTGCTGGGCACTCGAGCCCACACACCGTCTCTCTCAGTTAAGATTTTTGTTGTTCCCTCTTTGAGAAATGTCCGTCATGAGCTGTAATAAAAGTGAGACTTAATGAGGTCCATTTTCGCTGTGTTTCGTGGACATTTTACAGAATCAAAATTAAGAACGGGCCGAGGATAGTGAGCATAATGTAAGTTAACGTTACAGTGAATCACTGAACGGTATTTAACTATAACATGACATCCAATCACCAATAATCCATCTCAAAACTTTTTAATATATATATATTTAAGTTTTTTTATTGCAAAGAGAAACAATTCACAACAGCTGTTAGACCTTTTACAGCTAATTTTTCTAATAAATTCCCTAATCAGGGAAAGAAAACTAAAGCAACTGCCTTTACATGATCTTCTATTAATACAAAAACTATTTTCAGAAGTAACCGGGCCATTAGAAAAAATCCTTAGTGTTTAGTCCTGTATAAATCTAAAAATCCAGTCATAATACTCTTAAAAGTCTTACATTTGATTTGAAGAAACCTGCAGAAACCCTGATTATTTTTTCAGTTTAGTGGGGGGAAACTGATTCTCTGAGAGATCTTGTTTGAATCATAAAATTTGAGTCTATAATGTGGTGCCATTAAAAAAAAAAAAAAAGCATTACCCCCCTCAGTTCCCTGGGAAACTGTGCATTGCCGGACTGTACTGAGTGCTGTGTTGTTCACAGGACATGGAGAACGATGTGAGCAGAGCTCTGAGAGGTGGTAGTCAGGACGAGGTTCTCAGTGAAGGCTTCCGACTCACCATCACCAGGAAAGATCTGCAGACGCTCAGCCATCTCAACTGGCTCAATGATGAGGTCAGTGCTGAACCACAACGATACAGTGCATTTAAAGTGCCCATATAATGCTATTACTAAATTCAATAATTACTTCTACCATAAGTGTACTACTACATTAGACCATTACCCTTTTTTTGTGTCAGAAATGTGTTCAACTCTCTAAACTCCTCCATTATGAGAGCCTGCTCTGATTGGTTCAGCTCTGTTACACACTACACAATGGGGCACTCTAAAATGGTTTCTGTTAAAAAGAGCCTTTGGCAATAACCAAAACTGTTTTTCTGTGGCCAGTGAGATCTCTGCATATGTGATTATGTGAATGATATTTTAAGTGAAATATTTTCTTCTCTACAGGTTATTAATTTCTACATGAACTTGCTTGTGGAGCGGAGTAAACAGCCCGACCTGCCATCCACTTATACCTTCAACACCTTCTTCTTTCCCAAGCTGCGGAGCTCTGGTTACTCTGCTGTCCGCCGCTGGACCAAGAAAGTGGATATTTTTTCTGTAGACATCATTCTAGTGCCTGTCCACCTGGGGGTGCACTGGTGCTTGTCTGTAAGTTGAAAACCAGCACCAAGGTCACATTAAGGACACGTACATTAAAAAGATGCATTGTGTTTCAACGTTTACAATTTAGAATTAATAGTACAATTAGATTAATTGTAGTGTAGTGCTTTATAATTAAATGAATCCATTGATAATTTAAGTTTGCTGTGAAGTTAGAGTAGACTTCTTCCTAATGTAGCTGTTTCTCTCTCTCTCTCTTTTTTTTTTCTTCATCTTTTGAAGGTGGTGGACTTCCGTAACAAAAGCATCACTTACTTTGATTCCATGGGAGGAAACAACGATGAGGCCTGCAGGATTTTATTGTGAGTGCAGCCTGAGAATTAGATGGTGAAACGTGTCTGCAAGAAGTGCCTTTTCAAAATGAGTCCCATGATAACCCATTGCGAAACTAACTGCTTGAATTATGCACAAGAAGTATCTTAATTGTGATTCTGTGTTACAGAAATTATTTGAAACAAGAAAGTGAAGACAAAAAAGGACAGAAAATAGAAACCTCAGAATGGAGCTTAAAAAGCAAAAGACCCAACGTAAGTTTCTTTCTTTTTTTTTTTTTTTTGTCTAGACTAAAAAAGCTCCATGATCTTCTTAGAGATTGGCCCTTTTCACGCATATGGACTGGCAATTTTCCGGAAAGGTCTGTATGTGTGAACAGGCCCTTTTTGAAAATACCTGTAAATTCGTTCTGGCAGGTTTTCAGAAAGAGAAGTTGTAACATTACTGGTAATTTGCCGGAATGCTGCTCTGTGTGAACGCAGAAGGAACATTGCCAGAAAGAGCACGTTTACGCTTAGAACGTGCTGACGCGAGACATCTACTCCAACAAATAAGAACATTCAGTTGCATTCACATCCATGCTGCTTATGAAAAGAAAAAGCCTTTAAATATTTTTAATATCCAGACACATTTAGCGGCTAGATGTTAGTCAGATAACGTTTCTAAATTCCTTCTTAATGCCAACTGTGTACATTTTTTTTGACAAAATGCTTATGATAAACCGCTGTTTGTTTACCTTCAAGCACTGCTTTGGTTGCTTGACGTGTGTGCACATGGAGTGCTTTGGTGAGCGCTAGCAAACACGCATATTATGCACATCTTGACATGCGAAAGTGTTCCTCCATATGTTGTCATCGAAGTTGTTCGCAATACTTATCCATCCACAGAATTTGATATGTTATCAAATGTGTAAACATTTAGCTGCGGTTCATGCTTCTGTCTTTGGGTGTCTCTAGGACAAACGCAGCTGCCTGAATGCTGAAGCTTTAAAAAGTGAAACCATCAACAAAAGTCTGACCTCTACTATGTTTATAAATACAAGCTCAGCCGTTTAGAGGCCATTTTTTGCTAGTGATATCAGAATTTACCTGTATTTTGGAATGGCTGTGTGAATGGTCTTTTCTGGAAAAGTTTTGGAACATCCTTGCTTTCGTGAACAGCGCTTTTTATAGCTTACCTGTAAAGTTTTCTGAAAAATATTCAGATATTTACCGGTATCACTGTGTGAAAGGGGCTATTGTTTTTTTTCTCTAAATCTTTAGGAGATCCCTCAGCAAATGAATGGAAGTGACTGTGGCATGTTCACATGCAAATATGCTGAATACATCACCAAAGACCGGCCAATCACATTCACACAGGTGAGCCTCCAGTATTGCCATTTTTGTCTTGATATATTACTGGTCAAATTTTTTTACTGACTTAATTTTTTTTTCTTTAAACAGAAACACATGCCCTATTTCAGAAGGCGAATGGTATGGGAGATCCTGAACAGGAAACTGTTGCGATAGGATTTATTATTATTTTATTTTTTTTGTACAGAACATTTTTTGTGTTGTATGGATATGAGGGATACCCAAGACACATATGAGGTGCACTCATTCACTGGTCATTTCTATGCTATCTGAATGAAATTCTCATAAACCTAAAGGACACTTTCAGTCTTTGAGTCAGGGCTGTGCTATTATGCTCCTTTATATTTCCTTATAACTTGACGTGCATTTGCTCAGCCAGCAAATGTTGTTTGACTGACAATGGAAGGATGCTCTTTTCATATTTTTAATCTTTTCTTGTCCTGCCATTCATTTCCATTCTCTGTCAATTTGAGGCCTGTCTTAAGACGACCGTAAATGATTACTGTTGTTTGGCAGGACTTAATTTCCAATCATCTGAAGTCTTAAATGTTACAGTAATATGATTACTGATTTTTAATGCTGATATCTTTTTACACCAGTACTTGTAAAACAGATGGAATTGACAATCACAAACTCACTCAGTATATTTGTAATGGAAAGCATCCTTTACTTAATATTTGTGACATTTTGCTACCTGTATTTTTTAATATGGATGCTGTCCAGGTGAAAAAAATTGAAGAAGATGATCTTTATTTGTGGATTCAATATTTTTCAGATATGTGAGATTTGTGGTTCTTCTTTTTAAGGGGATCATGCTCTCGTACTGCAATGCTTTTGACTTCAGTATGTTTTTGGATTGAGTTGTGCCATCACAGTCATATTTCAGTTTATCAGTATTTAGTGGCTCTTCAATTACTTGAGGAGTCTTTCATGTTTGGTCCTCGCAAAGACAGGCTGCACTTACTTTTTGTTTGGTTGTTTTGGTGGCATATTCTTTACAGACCAGCGTTGTCATCTTGCATTTTTTTTTTCTTGTTTGAGGTTACTCTGTTCTTCCTTTTAAGAGAAAACTATTTTTGGCAACTGTTTCTAGGTTTTGTTTTAGTTCTTGCAAGATATTGACAATTATTGTATATACAGTGACTATACGGTAAAGTTGAAGACATATTTAATACTCATTTTGTACCTTTTATTATCTGTTTTTGTATGTGGAACAGATCTTTCTGGAAATAAATTCCTGAGGTTGTGTGTATCAGATGACAAATTGCACTATTTCAAGCGAATTGATTTTATGAGTTGGCTAAATGACAAAGTCCAATCGATTCACGCAAATATTAAATAATAAATTAAGACACAGGATTGGGTAGATGAACAGCCCATATTAGATTATAATTTTGGGGGTGAAGCTATAACTATCTGCAATAAAATAGCTGAAATGTGTTCAGTTCGTTTGAGCTAAATTTTGATTCGTTTACTCTGATTACAAGACACCCCCTGTATCTAGGCAACAGATTTTATATATCACTTTATAACAATTTTGTTTTCAAGCCCCTTCCATCTCCCCTCTACCATGAAGTTTAGGAATTCCCGGTGCTGTGGAAAGCATGTTTTTTTTTTGCAAAAATGTTTCTAACTTAACTGTTGTGCCAAGCAAATTGATTCAAGTAGAAAAACTTATATTATACATGTTGATGAATTATCAACATATAAAACCATGTGATGCTGCTAGCTGAAGATCAGCCTGATTTGCTAAAAAAGATACTTTTTTTTTCTAAAATGTGGCAGTGGGGTAAAGTGAGACATAAGGCACAAGTAAAATTGAGTCTACCAGACTTTAGGACTTGTGAATGAGGCCTTTAATTCAACAGTGACACCATGCAACATCACTTCTGGATTTAGGTGCGCTGCAATTTTTCCCATATAACTGAGAAATTTTCCTTAATAAAGCATTTGCACTATTCATGGTGTCAGACTGGACAAATCCTGAGCTCCCTCCAGCCTGCCACTACAGAAGATTTGGATGATCTATCCCCTGCAGATAGTTTACTCACTGCTGCCAATCCATTCATTGCTCATAGTCAACATGGATGTGCCATGTGTTTCCAGCCAACCTGGATATGTGTTGTCTCAAAAAATGCTACTACTCTCAAATGTCATCCCAAAACACAATCCAAATGAAACCGTGTGACAATTGAAAAGGCTTCTAAAGAAAGACAAAAAAACTAGCAGAGAAAAAGCAAAAGAATAGCAAGTAAAAGGAAAAATCTCCCCAAAAAAGAAAGCAATCCAAAAGGAAATCATAGTTAGCAGCTCTGAGAAAAGTGATGTCTGTCTCAGTTGATAATGTGTCTGATGAAGAGAGGTCTAAGGATGAGAATAGTGGTCCAAGAAACACAGATCTGTCTGTGGGAGACATTGTCATAGTTAACTTTGCAACAAAAAACACAAGCGTTTATTACACTGGCATGGTAAAGAAAGTTGACGATGACGAAATACACACATCATGGTTTTGCCAAATATGATCTGATCCTAGATTAACATCTATGTTTATCCTGGAACATAGTTTTGTTGGAAAATGTAATCACCTATTCCATACCCCAAAACCCAGCCATAACTGTAAATTACTCCCAAAATCAGAGGGGAATAATAGTTGGATAACAATCATGTAGAAGTGCATAAACCTAAACTGAACATAAACGGTAAACGTAACCCTAATTTTGATTGGCTGATTGGAATGTTGTTCGAGGATCAACAAAGATGTTAATCCAGGAACGTGGATGAAATTAGATTGGCGACGAGGTTCATGCACAATTTCTAAGAAGAGTCCAGGGAAACACAAAAGAGTGGGAGTTGTAGAGTATGACAGTAGGCTGATGTTCTAATCCAGGTGGGTCTAGTCCTGTGTTCTGAGTCCTAAGCTGTTCAATACAGTTTTGATTGTCCTTTCCTCTGACCCACAGACACTATAGCTGGCTCTAAGGCTCCTGTGTCCTGAACCCCGGATTGAGTTCTAATCTAACTGGTTCTATCTGTCATTAGAATGTAAATTCAAATAGTTTGAAGTCGATTGTTGTATTTGCTTTTGTTCAGAGTTAGTTTCAAGTGTTTAGAAAAACAAATGTAGCCTACTTAATTTACCAGTCCATAATTGACCTGTTCGACATTAGTTCTGAAATGTGTGGTTGTCAAGCTAGCTGTCAGGATTCAGACTTTTACAACATGCGTTATGGTAGTTTTAATGTGGAAAAAGTAAGTGGATCAGTTTACCCCCGGCTGGTTAACTTTACCCCTTTGATTTTTTTGGTCTGTCTCAGTTTACCCCAAAGCTGGGGTAAAGTGAGACACAAGACAACTTTTTTTGAAACAGTCATATTTTCACTTTCCTTTATCCTAAATACAATCTGATAAATTCCATTGCTTGAAAAATTAATGAGAAATGTGTAATTTTACCGATATATAATTTTAGCTTGCTTACAGGGGAGCAAATGTTAAAAATGTCTCACTCACTTTACCCCACTCTCCCCTACGTCATCTTGACGTAAATTACAACGGTTTGAATTACTCGACTCCAGAGAGAACGACTTCCCAGAAAGACGTTTGTAGATGTTATGTCAAGGTACATGGTGAGTTTACTGATTTATTTTTTTTAAATTACAAACTCGAGTAAAATTTGATTTGTATTAACGTTGTCATCAAGCGAAGGCTTCCGTTAACGTTACTGAAACTACCTCGTTTTTGCTGAGAAGACAGCAGCTCTGCACAGTTGAGGTTTAACCCTAATTAAACACACCTGATTAAACTGATTAAAAGCCATTCAGTCTTATTTGAAACCTACAAGTGACGCTAAAACTCGGACAGATCTAAAGGCTGTAAATTCACACCTTACCCAAAATTCCCACTTTGGAATATGCTTGACACGTCTTTATCTTCTTATGTAGGCTATATATCTTGTCAGGGAAACTCAATTTGTGAATATTTGAAATGTGTATATGGTATTTTATCAATTATGTTCTTGAAGCAACAAAGTTAATTAAATAATAATGCTAATTTAGGTTCACAAGAGTGTCAAGCCTCTTTTTATGCTAATATATTCAGATTTGCAGCATTTGATTTCATACATCACTGAACTGTTACCATGTTCAGCAAATTTAAATGTACATTTCAGCATCTTGACTTTATATGTTCTTCTCACAGAGCACAACACAAACAATCACTATTCCTGTCTCATAATCTTGTAACTCTGAAGGAAACAAACTGAGGGAGTGTTCCACTAATAAGGGAAGAACTCTGATTTCATTATATTGCCATTTTTATATCTCAGGGGACACAGCCCAAAGAACACACTCCTCGCTATTAAAGTTCACCAAGGCAAGAAAAAGTCATTTACAGGCCTACATTACAACATTGGTGGATAACTCCTTACAGTGCATGACAGAAAAGACAACCAAGGTGTATGAAGAAGCAGGACAGAACAATTGACATGAAAACAAAGCCATAAAAAGTTTATCATCCAAATAGCTTCTCTTTGAAATTTACTTTTTTTTAAAAATGATCTTCAAATACAAAAATAAATCTCAACATTTAAACAGAGCATAACCTAACTTACAAGTAAAAGCAGCATTTTGGAAGAAAAATTATGTTTTGTAGTTGTTGTGAAGGAATATGAGGTCTTGGTTTCAGAATTCAGTCTCTTCTCGCTGGACAAGCTTGCTTGAAACAATGAGGGCATTTACAACACTCTTCATTACAGCACATTTGTCTATCAAAACGACTTAACTTCAGGTTTAAGCAGGTTCCTCCGGATTTCCTTAAATTGATATTCAAGAAAAATGCAGCAAGATCTTTGCAAAAAACAGTTTTATGTACAAAATTCCTCCGTTTGCAGCAGACAGTTCAAAAGCAGTCAACAAAATCTTGAAAGAATTTTACAAAAAACAATAATTCAAATTAAAATGACACATGGTGCTGTAACATCGTAGTTGATTCATTCTGGCTTCGCAGAATGTTTTAGAAAATAAAGTTGCAGAAAAATATTTCTCAAGGTGGGTTGGTGTGTGTTTGTGTGTGTGTGTGTGTATGCGCGCGCATGTATGTGAGTCTTTGTGTTAAAAAAAAAGCTTACTTTGCTTTTTGTGAACATCTTAAAGTCATAGCTTTCTCCATCCAAGTCTTTCGCTTACTGAAATAGCTTTAGCTTCATTATCGGTTGGTCTTCTCCAAGAAAAAAAAGTCTGCTTTCTTCAAATTGGAAAGAGGCGTGCTTCCCAGTTCCTTTTCCAATGTCCATTTCTTTTTATTTCAGGTTCAAAATCCAAGTCCTCCATCATTCCTATGAATGTACTAAAATAAGAGAAATGAAACATCATTCAATCAGAATTGAAGCTTATGTAAAGATGAAACATGAGCTACTCTTACGACTAGTCATTTTAGAATAAGTTAAGGTTTAGTAGATACAGTGCTCAGCATAATTGAATACATCTCATTTTGAAAATGAATATTTTTATTAATTTCACAGTGAATATGGGTAATATAAATTGGTGCATTTGAACATAACAGATTTATTAAACAGACATTTTTGTCACAGAACATCTTTAGAAATGGAAAGATAATAGCACAATTATGCTATATATATATATATAAACTCAACATTTCAACAAAATTGTATACATGTTTTTATACAAATATAGGTGAATTGAAATAAAAGATTGTAAAGCATCCTATAGAAAATAATTTAAATGAGAGATTTGTGAGGGGTGTACTCATATATACTGAGCACTGTATGCCAAGATTATAATTTCCTTAATATTTACTTACCCTCATGCTTTAAAGACTTTATTTGTTCAGTCAGAGAGAAGTTAAGGTTTTTAAACAATCCGGGATCTATGTAAACCATTTTTTACCATCCAAAAAAAGCTCAATGCACATCCTTAATTTGAATTTGTTGTTAAAAGTTATCTTAATGTAGCTGGTTATGTACAGATCTTGCTGCATGTGGTCAAAAGTAGGGCTGCACGATATTGGAAAAATGTGATATTGCGATATTTTCTTTCTCTGAGATAAATATTGCAATATGAATACAGTTTCACAAGATAGATTGAATAGCTCTATTTGACAGTTTTCTAATATCTACCAGTGGGGTAAGTAAAAATCTTGTTTTTACTTTGAAATGTTGATTTTTGCACTAGAAACAATACAAAAATTATATATATATATATATATATTTATATATATATATATATATATATATATATATATATATATTGCATAAATCGTATAAATTCTGTATAAATTCAATAATTACAATTCTGTAGCTCCGAGTCAACTATTGACCAGCAAATTAATTCATACTCAACATTGCATATCTTGTGATGTGACTATGAATGTGCATATTGTGATACCACTGCTGCCCTTAAAGCAGAATGAAAAACAATGGTTTTACTGACATTTACTAAAACCCCGAATAGATCAAATATAACCTTAATATTTGATTCATAATCATAATATGGTTTCACAGGCGGATTTTCTTAAAAATTTATAATTAATAAAAGTGTTGCCAACTATTTTAAATGAAAAGGTGCTAAGCTCTGCCCGAAAAGTCACTAAATGTCACTAGATTATGTCATATGTCAATTTGCATATTACTGCTGTCATCATGTTCAACCGTTTCTATTTGTTTAACAGCCTATGGTTAATAAAGGTTTTTTTATATTTGTGCAAACGCTTTATGTTTGCTTGTCAACTTACTAAATTTATAGCTGTTTGAATACAGTAGTGAATTTGCAGTAATCTCTCAGGCATAATAAATTCAGACAAGTTCCAAAACTGTCACTAAAATCTCTGTGATTGTAAACAAGAAAGGAGTAAATGGTCATATTAAATTGTTAAACATAAAACAAAGGAGAAGCAGATCGGTTTGACTGTACAAAGGAAATACCCCACACTCACGGTGCTAAATCATTTGCCGTCTGTTCACAGAGGAGTGATCTGCTCTCAGGCTGCAGGTGGGAGAGACTGCTGTACGAGGACTGGGTCACTAGTAAGTGCTCTGAGGTGGGGGAGGGGCCGAGAAGGAATGGTATAGTACGGACACACAAGGAGCTATAAAAATCTCCAGTAACACCCAAAAAAAGTGACAAGATTTGACGCTAGTCGCTTTTTTGAAAATTTGTCGCTAAATGTAGTGACAAAGTCGCTAAGTTGGCAACACTGATTAACAAAGCTGAAAGGGAAATAGATGTTAAAAAATGATGTTTTGGACCATGTGTACTACTGTGTATGTAAGTGCATTGCTTCAACTAATTATTTAATGGATAGTCATTGTTTTCACTCTCTCATTCCATTACAGATCACACCATTTCGAAAGCCACAGGAAGTGCAGCAGCTCACCTCCTCTTCATTTGCCATGCTGGTAGGAGTATGTTGTGTGGTCTGTGGGCGTCTCTATGCCAACCTGCTGCTGCTGCACGCTGTTTTCCTGCAGTGGCATCAGGTTACATTACCGATAATGCATTGCAGGGATTCAGGCTTGAAAACATAATTCAGCACGTTAGCGTTTCCTACCTCGGCTGTAATGCTTGAAGGAGGCACTTGGGCATATTGTGGTATGTAGGTCCCTTGCATAGCTGTGTTTGCAGGCATATACTGAGGACAGATGGACACATGTTGACAAATGGGTGATAAACAGACTGTACACATTAGAGGAATATTTTATTTGGCAGATGAACTTCTTGGTCATATGGTTGTGCATAATTTCTGTGATTCTGTAATTTCAGGATTTACTTGATTACTAGACTTTGTCATGAATGGACTTGATTGAAATGTATACCTTTAAAACTATCTTAAAAAACAAATAAGTTAAATGTATAATATAATATAATATAATATAATATAATATAATATAATATAATAACAAGTCCAAAGACATGCGCTATAGGTGAATTAAGTAGGCAAAATTTTCCATAGTTTATTTCCTGGTCTTCTACATTGGGTTTTACGACCCACCTCATAAAAATTTGATGTTACGAAACACCAGTGTGGTGCGGCTAAATATCAGTTTCAATATAAATGGCCTTGCGAGTAAATATAATATAATATAATATAATATAATATAATATAATATAATATAATATAATATAATATAATTTTCTTAAAAGAAAAACTTTTTTGGACTGATTTGGGATGATTTTCCAGGAATATTTTTGCATCTACATGCTTTTTATTGATTTTTAAAAGTGATGTTTTGCCTGGATGACATGTAAATCTTTTCCTAGGGCTGTACAATTTTGGATTAAACTTCACAAGACCCAAATCAAGCTACAAAGTGAACAATCTTTTTCCATTTAAAAATAATTGTCATAGGACACATTTCCACAGTTTTTGACATATTTAATGTGACTATAGCATATAGTAAACTATGAATATTAAAAAACAAGTATACTGAATATTACTATTGCACAATAAAAAAAGTATTTTTTAGCAGATTTCTAAAAAATAAATGTATTTTGGAATCTAAATGTTATTTATAATAATCTTTGATTAACTAAATATCTAAATCTTCTTGATCTAAGAATTAAAATGGAGAGCAAATGGCAACAATGACTTTTTGCAGATATATATTATACTACATTTCCTGAGAAACCTTGTTAAATATATATACTAAAATATAAATACTAGTGGAAATAACAAAATCAGGGGTGCCCAAACTTTTTCTTAAAAAGAGCCAAAAACCAAACTTGATTGAGGGTTGTGGGCCGAAGATAAATATACCAAACTGCACTGTAAAAAATGTAGGGTTTTACACAATTCATTCAGGTTGCTCCAACACAAATCGATTAAGTTAACACATTTAAGTGAATTAAACATAAAACAATTAAGTTGTCCCCAAAAAAATCTCAAGAATAGTGTTGTATGAGTTCATTTTACATAAGTAGGTTGAACAAGCAGCAAAATATTTTTTGAGTGTTTATAACATTAAAGTTGCCATGGTTAATTTCTTAATTTATTTTATATTATTAATAAATAAATAGATTTAATCATATAAAATGATGCAATAGAATTTTTATTGAACTTATTACAATAAAAACGCAATTCCTTTTTTAACACAATGGATCAATGCCGCTTCGATGGATTTGCTCTTCAGTGTTTGAACTCTCAGCAGTGAATATTTAACCACACTGAACTGAACTAAACTGAACTTCAACACTGAAAACTGGACTGACACTGTTTCAATTTACTATAATCTTCTATGTGAAGCTGCTTTGACAATCTACATTGTAAACGTGCCATAGAGATAAGATGAATTGAATCGAATTGAATACACTTGTAAAGCTGCACCTGACTCTGCAGATGTCTTCTGCGTTGTCTTCTGTCCATCAGTGACAGTGTATTTTTTAAGTCTAATCATTTACAACAATGAATTGAAACATTTAACTACAAAAATCTACATCACTTTTTAGATTGGATGGCGGGACAAATTAAAGATTACCAAGAGCCAACTTTGGCCCGCGGGCCCTAGTTTGGGCATCTTTGAACTAAATCTTATCTGATACTAGAAAACTCTTAAAAACTAAAATTGACAATGAAAAAAAAAATCTAAGTCAAACTCAAAAACCGACATAAAAACATAATAAAAAAACATTTGTAAAAAATAATCAGTCCAGTAATTTTCTGCCAGACATATTTAAATAGTCTAAAATATTTTCCACTTGTTGACATTTGGAATAAAATGTGTGTTGGACGTACCGTGCCTGTAGTGCCCAGGGTCAGATGGCTAAGCTGCTGTGTGAGAGGCCCTATTATGGCAGTGGGCTGGATGGTCATGGTGTGGTCGACCGAGGGCGTGAGGACGGTACCCTGCAAAAATAAATGACAATATCAAAAGAATAACTCGGGCACTTTAAGAAATGGAGCAACAGTTAAACAGCAACTTACTGTAGGCTGCATGAGGTAAGACTGGTGATGTATCCAGGAGGGATTGTGTACCTAAAATCCAGAGGAGACACTTGATTAAGACCAAAGAATACATTTTGTATCCAAGCTTGTGCAAAAACAAAAAGATAGAACGATTCATTCTCATCAAATGTCTGCACATTTCACTCCGAAACCTATGTGTGCTATGTTTGTGCGTACATGTTTTGCATAACTTTGCATATGCATAAAAAACCAAATACTTTAAGCTGTATTATATATCATTCAGATTTAAATATATTTGATCTTGTAGTTTAAATATATTTGGTCATGAAAACATGATTGAAGCTTTTTTGCACAATTCTGAAAACCTGTAACCATTGACATCCATAGTATTTTTTTTTTTGCTACTACACTAAAAGAATATGACTAAATGTTTTTAAGCCATTTTAATTAGGGCTGGGCGATTTGGCCTAAAATCAAAATCTCGATTAATTGAACATTTTAACTCGATTACGATTAATGAAGGATTATTTTATTCATTTTATTTAATTTTTTTACCCTCATAGCTCACTGACAAGTTTTGGACAGTAAATATGCTCACATATTACAAGTGAGAGATGTTTGAATGAAGGATGCATTATTGATTTTAAAATAATTGAAGGAATCGCGCACTATATATCTATGATTATTTATTGAACATCAACGTTGAACAGCTGAAATTTAAACACACATTGTCTAAAACCAACAGTCACTTTTTTTCTTATAAAAAGTGAAAATAAATAACCTGCACTTTTGGAAACAAACATACAAACAAACAAATAAAAAATAAATAAATTATTTTCAAAGTTTTTTTATATTTAAATAAAAAAATAAGCACATATCTCTTCTAAATAAAATAATTTTTTAACTGCATTTCTTGCATCGTTTGTAAACAACAATTTTAATGGAAAATATGCTGTTTTAAGGCATCTCTGGCACAGCTTCCAATCCTCGTCAATATATAGTAGTGCAAACGTGCTACATGTAGTTACATTTTTTGAGATATGCGCAGGTATGCGACCACATGAAGGCTGCACCAGACCATACCTGTGCATTGAACGCAAAAGTATAAATCAGCCTTAAGAGAGCATGGTCACGTGACTCCACACACGGTAAGCAAAGTAATTGAAAAAAATTGACCTGGAAAATTTTGATCAATTTTAGGTTCTGAATGTCGATATTGATTACGTTTTCGATTAATCGCTCAGCCCTAATTTTAATCAGTTAATCAGGTTTCAACTTAATATTTTTAGTCTGTTTGACTGATGTAAGTTAAGATGACTAGCAAAATTTCGTTTGATTAAACTAGAAAATTTGAGGTGGCAAGATTTAAAAATTCTTTTTTTTATACAGTGTATCAATGTCAGTGGTTACAGGTTTCCAACATTCTTCAAAACATCTTCTTTCGTGTTCAACAAACTCAAACCAGTTTAAAAGTAAAAGATTGCAGAATTTTAGTGAACTGTCGCTTTAAGAAGAAGTTATATGGAGTTATATGGACTAAATTTCTGGTAATTACTTTTTTCTTTTTTTGTAACTTGTTCTGTCTGTGATGACATAAGGTAAAATAATAATAAATGAGTTTCAATTTTGTATGAACTGTTTAAATCTACACATTAGGTAAAGGAACACATGAAGAAAGTGTACCTGGTATGTGGATACAGGCGAGTGCATGTAGGGAGAAATAGAAGTCTGAGCAATAATTCTGTTCGGAGCGATGCTGTAGGAAGGAGAGTAAAACCTGCAGGGGGCGACAAACACACACACACACACACGTTTTTAAAAGTAAAAAAAAAACAGCTTTAACCATGCTGTGTCAAAACGAAAGTGCAACAATTCTTTAGTAGCCATTTCTGAACCCACCCATTCTGTAAAGCAGGAGTAGGGTCATATGTTAACGTCATCCCGCCCTGTATGCGTGCAAATAGAAGACAAGCTGAGTTAACACTTGGAGACTAGAAAATAACTGAAAAAAAAAACAGAAACTCGTACATTTTCACCCTCTCTCGACCACTGCCGTCCATTCTGGTGATATTTCCCCTGATTCTGGCGTTTCTTCTGTCCTCCGTCAGCAAATTTACACAACAATGGTTCTGCAGGCACTTGACAAAAACATGTCAGTCGTTATTATTTATCTGTTATAATAATGATTAATTATACAATCATCTTTACCGATATATAGTACCTGCTACTCCAGGAGGAGTCTTGATGTATTTGCCATTAAAATGTTGAATGATGGCTTCACATTTTTCAGTCGATTCCATCCTAACAGAGAGTAATTGCAAATGCATTATTAATGGTATATTAATGATGAAAATGTCAGGTTATGAGTGTGAGAGTCAGGCTTATACCTGGCGAAACCCACTCCACGGCTGGTGCCGCTTGCGTCCCTTAAGATGCGTGTGGAGATGACCTGGCTGAAGGGCTTGAGCATGCTCTCTAACTCCTGCTCGTCCATAGACAGAGGCAGATTGGAGATGTACAGATTGGTGGGGTCCTGTTCCTGTTGCTGCAAAGAACAAAAAGATAAGAGATCAGTTAGAAATCATCTATAGTAGGGCTGCATGATATTGACACAATCTAGCATCGATAAGTTCAATAAAGAAAAAGATACTTAATTAAATACAAATCGTTTTATTGTTTTCCGAGGAGTCAAACTGTATTCAGGTATACAGTAATTGAATAACCAAATGTAAAATAATACTGAAACAGTATTAATTTGTCAAAGTTACAAATGGTACAATTTCATAGGCCTGAATGCTTTTAAAACCCTCACACAGTCACAGGCCTCAAAAAAAACTTGCAAAAGAATTAGATGCTAAAACATATTGTGCAGCCCTAATCTATTGGTATGTCCCTTTAATCTCTAGCTGTGTAAAATCAAATATATATATTTTTAAAGTACTTAAATAAATAAATAAATAAATAAATAAATAAATAGTAAACAAAAAAATAAGCTTTACAAACCGAATTAAGAAATGTAAAAATTAAGAAATGTTATAATAATATTTTAATAATAGTAAAACGACCATTACTAAATTGAAGAGCTATTCTGGGTTATTTTCAACTATCTGAAGTACTAAAACTATAAAAGCACATAACAAAATGACTCGCATGCTTTCCTTCAGTTTAATCTCTGCTTTATTAGGGGTTGCCACAGTGGAATGAACCGCCAATTATAGCAAAATTACTAATAAACTAAAAAGAAAAACTTAGTATATTAGTACATACACTATATAGTTTGGGGTCAGTAGGATTTTTAAATGTTTTAAAATAAGCCTATCTTGCTCACCAAGGCTGCATTTAATTCATCAAAAATACAGTACAAATTGTACAATTGTGAAATGCAAATAATTGTTAAAAAATTCACATTTTAATTTCAGCTTAGCCCCTTTATTAATCTGGGGTTACCACAGTGGAATGAGCGCATGTCTTTGGACTGTGGGGAAACTGGAGCACCTGGAGGAAACCCACGCAAACACGAGGAGAACATGCAAACCCCACACAAATGTCAAGTGACCCAGCCGAGGCTCGATCCAGCAACCTTCTTGTTGTGAGGCGATCGTGCTACCCACTGCGCCACCGTGTCACCACTCTAATATTAAATATTAATATTATTATTATTAATGGTAATAGTAATAAAAGCAATAATGACTGAAGTAATAATTTCATTTGAAACTACATACAATAAAAAAACAGTTATTTAAATTTTTTACTGACCCCAAACTTTTGACCAGTAGTGTAAATGATATTCGTATATACATACTAGTTTACAAATAATAATAATAAAATACAAGGGGCTAGGCTGATTGAATTAAAGACGCATTTAAAAAAAATGCAACCTAAAACTATTCAAAGCACATTACAAAATTTGCTTTGATTACAAAAAAATACAAGAAACAAAACAAAAAACCTGATTCAAAGATTTTTATAAATACAATAATGAAATATAAATAATACAAAAAAAGATGGCTTGATAAAATTATAGAAAATTGGAAATTCTGTGATCATTTTAGTAAACCGAAACATACAATTAAACCTATCATAAGGCTAAAAGTAATAACATAAAAACAAAAAAGTAACAAAAAAGACATTACAAATGCAGAAACAGAATGCATGAACAGAAACTTATACATTTCAATCGTTTTTTTCCCTAAAAGCTATAGGACTGTGTTGATAAAATAGTGTATCAGTCATTTTGGTTGATATTATGATTGTTTTAGGAATTATTCACATGTGGAGTTGGGGAATGAAATAAAATCAAAGTCTAGAAAAGCATTATTAAAACAAGTTGTATGCAATATCAAAAGATGGTAGTGAGCACAATGGTTAAACTTCTGTCCAGCTCACACAGAAAACAATAGAAAAGAAGTGCATTGGGATGCAAAAACCTACTTTGTGTGAACAGCCCATTATTTTTTAGTTATTTTGGATAAGGCCTGCAGTCCTCATTCACCTCTGGTGAGGTGTAAGTGACGTACTTCCTGTAGGTGCCCTGCTTTGTTTCTGATGAATTGATCAGTCTTACAGGCTCAGTAAGGTCAGGATTATAGGAAGGTGAGGTTAGGGCCTTATCAGCCTTTTAGACACAAAGCAGAACAGCACTGAACACTGGCTGCTTTACAGATAGTTATGTCACATCCTTTCCATGACCCTTCCCAGCTTGCTCACATACAGATACCAGGATACAATTAACCAGCATTTATAGTGTCGGAATAATTCCTATTATTTTGTGTGTGTGGTAATCAACAGTACACCACAAACCAAAAATACCTCATACATGAACATTAATCATTGGGAATGGCCCTAATATTCCAAAAACTGCATATTTAAAATATACTGACAGTCAAAAAGAAGACTGTGAGTGAGTTCATGTTTACAGGTAGGACAAACTGCTGATCCAGCAGCCGTGTGCACTGATGTGGTACGTTTGTGTGTGAGATTGGAGAGATAAGACTTGTTCAGCTCCTGCCGACTCCTGCTCATGAATTCAACTGTGAAATATGGAGCTTATTTTGTGAAAGGTCAACTAAACATGTCATTTTAGTATGGAGGCTTATTTCTGCCTCCAAATAATTTCTCTAAGGTTTCCCTCCCATTCTGGGAAACATACAGTTGAAGTCAGAATTATTAGCCCCCCTTTACTGTTCTTTTCTTTTTAAAATATTTCCCAAATGATGTTTAACAGAGAAAGGAAATTTTCACAGTATGTCTGATAATATTTTTTCTTCTGGAGAAAGTCTTATTTGTTTTATTTTGGCTAGACTAAAAGCAGTTATTCATTTTTAAAAAATTCATTTTAAGGTCAAAATTATTAGCCCCTTTATGCTATTTTTTTTTCGATAGTTTGCAGAACAAACCATCGTTATACAATGACTTGCCTAATTACCCTAACCTGCCTAGTTAAACTAATTAACCTGGTTAAGCCTTTAAATGTAACTTTAAGCTGTAGAGAAGTGTCTTGAAAAATATCTAGTCAAATATTATTCACTGTCATCATGGCAAAGATAAAATAAATCAGTTATTAGAAATCAGTTATTAAAACTATTATGTTTAGAAATGTGTTGAAAAAAGCTTCTCTCCATTAAACAGAAATTGGGGGAAAAAATAAACAGGGGGGGCTAATAATTCTGCATTCACTGTATGTTTAAAATCGCTATTTAAAATATTATTTAAATTATTTATTCTGAAAACAAATAAATTAAATTTTTGAGATATAAACTCAATAGTGATAAAAAAATTATTCTTAATTTTAATCTGAATTTTTTAGATAAAGTTAGATTCTGTTAAATAAAGAAAACTCAAAATTGTGAGAAATAGTAAGATTTGCGCATAATTTCGTGAGTAAAAATGGCAAGATTTAAACTAAAAAATAATAATAATAATAATAGAATTGCAAGAAAGTCTGAAGATTTGACAGAAAAACATTTTGAGATTGTGAGATTTAAACTCAGAAGACATGGTCAGAACCACAACGTTTAAACACAGATCCATAAAGAAAATGGAAAGTCAGAATTTTGACTCTTGGAAAATCCAAATCCAAATTTGGATAAACTATTATAAGTATTTTACATTTTGTCAGTTTAGTGGCTAATTCATACAAATTCATATGAATACGAAAATGTACGATTTTAAAAAGGAGGTGTGGCACCCAACCCCGCCCCTAAACCCAACCGTCATTGGGTGATGAGCAAATCGTACTAAATTGTATAGATTAGATCATATGAATTCATACAGATTATCCACTAAATCAAAAAGTTATGAATTGCCGTGAGATTGCGTTGGAAATACAGTATATACTTTGTGGAATAAAGTCTGAATCGACTTAATTTAAATACAAGAAAAACTACTTGTAAAATAGGTAACAATTAACCTTTTACATTTGATTAATTTGTGCAAACAAGACATTCCAATATTAACCTTGCATTTTTCTTTCCAAAAATACATTCATAGAAAATATTAAAAGAACAGTAAAAAAAGACGGCATTTCTTTATTTGTCTCTTAGCTTTGCACAATTACTCAGACCTTTTAGACATCAAATTGTTTTTCAAGAAAAAGCGTCAAACCCAACTGTTTTCAAGGCCAGCACAGAGTCAACTCATTATCATATAAACACCCAATTAGCTTCATTTGAAGCTGCAGGCATGACAGCAAATATGCATACAGTAAAAATCACACCTTTCCAACTTTAAATTAACAGATGCAAAAAAGCTTGTGCTTGCATGTCTACTGCAGATTACCCAGTTCCTGCATGAGTTTTTTTAACTTTAGGAACCCCCTTAATCATATTATGCATCTCAAATTAATTTAGCTCATTATCATTGAAGCCTGAGCTGTGAGTTTCTTGTCTAAACAAGTCACTAAGACAGTAAAGATACCTGCAAGACAGCAAACCTCCAGCTCACCCCGCTGCTGATTTGCATATTCATTGCTTTGGTGTGCAGATGAGATTAAAATGTGAGCTGTAAATGCATTAGCAGTTCATCTCGCCACCATGAATAATAAATGTCTAATTGCAGTGACCTGCGATGAAGGTGATTTTTGCACTGATCTAATCGTGCCGCGAGACGGTGCCTTCTTCCACAGAGTGAATAGGAGGAGGAAAACCCACGGCAATTGCCTCAACAGACTCTTAAATAGGTCAGGTCACTAAAAGACTCGAAAATGGCTGTAATTAAGACGGGTGCTCGGTGATGCTCTTGTGTGAAGAGGTTGCCCTTTTAACGCTGATCTACAGATTAAATGGGGGAATCTCACAAAATCTTTCTCTCAGAATTGAATTTTTTTGGCATTCTTGTATTGCAAAATTATTTTGAGCACAATCAACTGTTCACGTTTCTCATTATTTCAGTAATTAATTTTCGTTGAAAGATTTTAATGTTTAAATTATGCGTATATTTGTGGTACCCTCTTTAATTTGATTAGATTTTTTGTCTGTATTACATAGACTGTTTACATGGACATCAGTAATCAAATTATTTGCCTTAATCTGAATAAGACAATAATATGATTAACATGTTTACATGAGCTGCTTTTTAAATGTTCCTTTCATGATCCCTTTTTACATGTTATAGCACATAATTCGATTAACGTCATTGTCACCACGCTATTTACATTTTCTCTGGAGTTTCATGTAATTTTGAGCGTTTCATTTTTAATTTGTCAACTTTAACTGCAGTTTGGCACTTTCACTTTCATTCAGGAATGTTTCATGCATGCCCTTTCGTGACAAATGAGATATTAGATGAAAGTATGAACTGCTGGAAGTGTGTAGTTTTAATGGAATTTGATACCACATGCCAAATGGAAAAAAAGACCTTCGCATTTCACGATGCAAGTGTCTGTGGTCCTTCACTGACTCGGTAGGTGTAGAGAATCACTGTTTACATGGTAGACTCTTAATCGGAGTATTGTCTCAAACGTATTATAATCAGCTTATTGGCGTCTATGTAAATGTACTCACTGTTTTTAGTATTATTACACTATTTAATATTTATTGCAATTATTGCAATTGTGTTATGTTTCCAATAAACAAAATTAAAATCATATTAAATAAAAAAAACTACAAAAAATATTTCATACTTGGGAAGGGGATAAAACTTTAATTGAAAAGTCAACTGCTAGCAGGGTCTTAAACAAATCTTAAATTCACTGAAATATTGTCTTGTAGGTCTTAAATCATTTTAAACAGTTCTTAATTTCCCCTTGTTTATGCAAAGCTACCCAATCGATCCAACACACATCCAATTACAACAATACATCTCAATATAACTTTGTTGTTGTCCAACTTAGTCTGTTGTCCATACATTTAGTTTTTAAAGAGTTTTTTTGTTACGTTGAAAAAAAATTCTGAATACAACTAGGGTCTGCTTGTTTTGACACATTATTCAAAATGTGTGGCTAAGAAATAGCTAATTAGAATTAGTTTTTTGATGGGGCAAGTACATTTTTTCTTGCTGGGCCATAAACAAATCCTTAGCATTTAGCCCCCAATAAGTCTGAAATTCCATTCTTCATGGTTTTAAAAAGGTCTTAATATTAGCCTTTTTGAAACCTGCAGAAACCATGGTTGGTTAATAAAAAGATAATGATCATTAAAATATTATTACAATAAAAAAAATAATAATATAAGAAATATAACATTTATATTATTCATATTAAAATGTTGATCATTTTCTTTTAATTTTGCTGTGAAATACATAAAAAAATAAATAAATAAATAAAAAGTTTCTTTATTGACATTAATGGTTCCATAAAGAACCTTGTGCATCCATGGAACCTTTCAGTTCCTCCAATGGTTGTTTACATCTTACACATTTTGCATGTTAAACTAAGGATTATTTCAAGAAATGTGTGCTAAATGGTTCTTTAGGGAACCATAAATAGTTCATCTATTGCATAGCTACGAAAAACCCTTTATTTTTAAGAGTGTATGATCTGGACATGTTTTTTTGTGTGATTCCCCCAACGGGTCTACATAAGCTTCAATAAGCCCATAAAAAGTAGGTAAAATAATGAGAGGGTCTGAGTGTGAGTGTTTGGCGCTGGCCTGCAGGACCCGGTCCTCTATGGAGGGAGTGCGGCTCTACCAGCCAAGCTGCTCAGACAGTGACTCAGCCATGGGTGAAAGACAGAACACACAACCTCTTTGTAGAGCCGGAGCTCCACGCAGGAGCAGAAACGGGACAAACACTCCTCAGGCACTTGCTTTGAACCGCTCTCAATGGCAGATCTGCGTGAGCCTAATGGGGACACCAGCTCCATTTTCATGGCTCAACACCCACAGACAGGTCAAGTGTGCTGAAATAATCATGCCGGCCTACGCTAAAGTGAGCGCCGGTATTTACTTTCAACGTTGATTAGCGTCCTCTTAAATCAGATAATATTGTGTTATTAGTGAGAATAACCAAAACGAAAAATAAAGTTACACAAATATGAGTGCATATCTGTAGAATGTAATTAAAAATAGACTATGACCAATAACACATTTTTTTCCAAAGATTCAAGATCTTTTTTACAGGAATGAATGAATGTTTCCACGAAAATACAACACAGTAGTTACACTAGATACAGAACATCTGCACATTGGAATTATTTATGAACAATTATGTGTCACTGAAGACTGATGCTACAGGAATAATTAAAATTATAACATTTTTTACAGTTACTTTTACAATTACTTTCACAATATTATTGTTTTTCCTTTGGTCAAATAAATGAAGCCTTAGTGAGCACTTCTTTAAAAAAAAACATAAAAAATGTACCAACCACACTTTTTTTTTTTGACAAATGTGGTTATCCGTACACACATCATATATGTATCTTACTAAAATAAGTAACTTATTAAAATAAGTATTTGTGAGAGTGCTCAGTGAGTTGAGGCTAAAGAAAACATGTTTTGAGTGTCACTATGCTGATTTATTTTGTGTCATGGTCTTATTTAATTGTTTCTGATTGGTCATGACTCGTCTGTGACTGGCTACAGTGCTACGCTTCCAAAATAGCAGAGCATGTCACTAGCAACGCCAAGGTTGTTGGTTTGATTCTCCAGGAAAACAAGAACTAATCAAATCTGTACCTTCAATCCATTTGCTTAGAATGAAAGTGTCTGCCAAAAGCGTAAATTTAATGAAAAATAAAAAGATTGTCGTAAATAGAAAGCTTTAGCTGCTTTTACACTTTATTGGCCTAAACAGTTCTCTTTACTTGGCCATAACCATTAACCATGTTAACACAAATGTACTGTAAACAGTGCTATGGACAATAATCAGATATTTCTGCTTTGGGGCCTCCTTTTTTCTGTTCATGAGTTCGCCGGAATGGTATAACGAACTTTCCTCAAAAAAGGCTTGACCATCCTGAGGCTCGAATTAAGCTATGCATTAAAACCGTCCTTTGAGTGTACTTCTAAAGAGAAAGACTGATTAGGAGGAGGTGGAAAGTGGTGGGATGCCGGACAAAAGATTTCAGCTATCACAGTGCAGTGGTTGCTGCTTATATAGCCATGTGATATTGATTGACATGCCTGAATGATTAGACTCCTCTTGAACCTACATTGTGAACGTCTTATATTTACCTAATTAAATAACAGAAAAAAGAAATAGCATGCTTTCGTTTAGCAGGTTTGAAGAAACTGGCAGCCTGCCAATAGAATGGTGAAGTCACATGCACATGTGCCTAGAATTATGGGCCGAGAATGGTTTGTAGTTGATGCCAATATCCTAGTGGTTAAGTGTACTGACATGTAGGACTGAGGTGCTCATGTGTACCCGAGTTTGATTACCACCTCAAAGTCCTTTGCCAATCTTTCCCCTCTCTCTGCTCCCCATTCATTCCTGTTTCCCTCTCCTCTGTCTTATCAAACATCAGTGAAAAAACAATGTGTACTGTGCAAACGTCCTAAGCACTATACAAGACTTTTTTTTTTACAATATATTATCATCAATCAGTCTCTTTATTAAAAACAAACAGTAAATATAGGAAATATGTCCAAAAAACAACAACAGCACAACATTTCCTCTTCAAGCAAAAGGCTATGTTTAATGTGCTTCCCTTGGCACCAAGCACAGCTTGAAATGTTATGTTCTAATTGTCCTGACATTTTCTGAAATACTGTGCTGTGTAATATCAGGCTTCTTTTAGCAGTTCTTAAAAGAGTTCTTCTTTAGGTTTAGAGTGCCGTGTATTTCTTTTTCTGTCCAAGTGATCTCATACAGCCTCTATAATTTTCAGGTCTGGACCATGTGGAGGCCATTTCATGACTGTCTGTGTTGTGTTTCATCAGCTGTTTTCTTTCTCCAAATAGGATTTCACGTCAATTAGTGGATCATTATCATTTTGAAAATGAAAACTATTACCACTGAAGTCCTTTCCAGAAGGAATGGCATAATGGATTAAATCTTTACTGTTCAACATTCACAAATCTCAATTCAGACAATATTGCTAACAACACTGGTAGAAATATAGCTCAAACCAGGACAAACAGTCTCTCTTCAACATAGTCTTTTCACATTTCTTAAACAATTAAACCAAAATAATTCAAACTCTAACCTAAACGAACTCCTAATAAACCACTTGTCAACTGAAAGATCATTTATTCACCCTCATAAATTTTAATTAAAAAAATGACAGCAAATGTGCACTTATGACTGGTTTTGTGGTTGAGTCACATATGTCCATTACACCATCAGTAAAACAACAGATTAAATATTGACCTAAAACATTTTCACTGTACTCTATATAAGGGGTGCCCAAAATTTAATCCTGGAGTGCCAATGTCCTGCAGATTTCAGCTGCAACTCCAATTAGACACACCAGAACTAGCTATACCTCTTTCTAGGTATAATAGAAATGTCCTGGCAGGTGTGTTGAAGCTAGTTCTAAGAACTAATCTCTTCAGGACATTAGCCCTCCATGACAGAGTTTGGGTACCCCTGATATATATTTATATATATAAAGACAATGGTCTGTAGAACATCGGCATGAGTGGAAAAGCCATTTTTGACACAACTGGAGTAGATCAGAACAGAATACTGTTGAAAAGATAATCGCACCACAATGTATAAGCAGATTTTAGTGTAAGTTTGACCTGACAGATGAAATTCTAGTCATTCTACGTAGCTCCAGTCCCCCCTCCATTGTAAACAAAGCCAACAAGCTGTTAAGAAATATAATAACACGCTTCCTCATCAGTCTTCATGAGTTGAGACGTTCACGTGTGTACCACAAATGGTACGTGACAAGTTTTGTGCCAAAGTTGAATTCTTTAGCCTATGGGTTTGTTCAAATTCCAAACCTAAGTATGACAATTATTATAATAGTGGTGTTCTTGTGTTTCAAAGTGTTTCAGCAGATTTGTAGTAAGTATGAGCAGGGTGTTTTACTGCCACTGTTTTCTTACCTTTGCCATCTGAGCCTGAACTCCACTGGCCTTTAGCGCTGTTACTGCTTTCTGTGCAGAGGCCGGGCTGTCGAAATCCACAAAGCCATAGCCTGAACACACACACACACACACACAGAGGATCAGTGATCACTGCTTAGAGTTTAGTTGTTAAGCCAATAGCGTTCCCTATCACTCCTCTGCACCTTAGCTCACACTGGTAATCTCTCTGTACCACTCGAGAAAGGAGCTATCATACCAATTTAACTATATAGTCGTGCACACACACAAACACACACACAGACAGACAGACACACATGCACAGATGCACTAACACATGAATGTAATAGCATTGGTCTACTTGACAGATGCAGGGTTATGCAATACCAATCTCATTGCTGTTACATCAGCACGCATTTGCTAGAGATAAAATAGATATATTTAAAACACTCCCACAAGCTGAAGTTAACCTAAAGTAATTTAATTTGTTTTAAATATGTTTTTTTATATGACTTTCTTTTATACGTGGAATACACACACACACACACACACACACAAAGATTGTTCAAGCTGAATCCAATGGAAGTGAAAAGCAACCACAGCTTCCAAGCAGGATTTTGTGCTAATGATGCCTGATATCTCAGTTTGTTTCTTGTTGAAGCTATTGTCAGTGACTTGGTCATATATAGGCCCACACAAAATCTGTGTGTGCAGAATTTACGCAGATTTTAAGCACATCGTTGAGTCTATTTATTTACTTGTGTAAAGGTGTGCAAATTTATATTTATTCAGTTTTTAAATTAATTTTAGTAATAATATTGACTAATATGAAAGTGTTTATATGATTTATTTACAATACAGTTTATAAAGTAATATTTTATGGCTTTTAGTAGATATATTATAAGACTTGCTTTGTTTACCAAATAAGTGGATCTAATTGGATTTGCGTTGTAAACATTAAATAAAAGTAAAAAATATATTCTTTTTATTTAATATTTTATTTAATTTTTAGTCACAAAAATCTCCAAAACCTCCAAAAATCATTCAGCATAATCTGCTTTTTTACAAAATTCTGCGCAGAAATAGCAAAAGTTGTGCGCAGATTCTGTCTGGCCCTAGTCATATGGATCACATATGTGGCTTTTTAAAAGCATTTTTGGAAGTTGCCAGCTCTTATGTTAAGAAATAGAACGGCTTGTTATGTCTTTTTTTGTGTGAAAGAATGTCGTACAGGTTTTAACAAAATTAGACCTTTTAATTTTGGAGGGAACTACACAAAAAGCTAACAAATAAACTAGATAGAAGTTCCATATTACAACATGAATACATCAAATTAAGGTTATTTATATTATTATTATTATTATTATTATTATTATTTATATTGACATAAACTTGCAATTGTACATTTAGATCTCTCAATTCAAAGGAAAACAAATCTGAACGAACAGATATAAACTTAGATTTGCAAAGTATAAATGGCTAGATAGCTATAAACCTGTATTGCAAGACATAAAGTTGCAATTCTGAGGGATGAAAGCAAAACTGTAAGATTGCAAATCCAAGTTAATAACTTAAAATTTTGAGTTTGTCTTGATTCTGATGTGTTTTCTTTTTTTCTCAGATGCTGGAATTCATAATTCTTGGAATTGAATGAGTTTTATTTTATTTTATGCAAATAAAAACAACATTTATGCCTCTGAATCAATTTAATTCATACATTCAAAATAATTTTTCTGGTCTAAAAATGGTTTTAAAAACTGTCCTTTAAGGGTTTTGAAAAAATGGCATTGCAATAGGTTTGTCGCGATACTGGAATTTGGTACCAATTGATTCTCTCATTTTTAAAATGTCCATTTCCCGCTAACATTTGAGCGCTGTTGAGCGCATTCCTAAACACTGCTGATTTGCTATTGTGTTCACATGCTCAACAGAAATGACTGTAGTTGGCCATGAAGGTCATCAGTTCACCGAATTCACCGATGTTTACTGAGTGTACCCACCGATACAGGGACACTGGAGTGCTTTAAAGCCACGATTCATCAGCAGATCGCTCCTATGTCAGTTTATTGACTGATTTAAAACACCCCAGTGTCCCTGTATCTATATGTACACTCTGTAAACAGTGGTGAGTTTGGTGAACTGATGACCTTCACAGCCAATCACAGTCATTTCTGTTGAGCACGTGAACACAAGCAGCAAATCAGCGGCGTTTAAGAACGCGCTCAAATGTTCGCAGGAAGTGGACGTTTTTAAAGTTTAAGTATCGATTATTGCCGAATTCCAGTATCGTGACAACCCTACATTCCAATATTATATGCTTCAGCGATATACATTGCGATATGAAATATATTTCACCATATGTATTGAATAATTCTATTTGTGAAGAACTCTTTTTGTGGGGAGGGCAAACAAATAAGAGAAAAAAAAGTGCTTTATATTTGTCAGTTAAGTCTTACTGGCAGTTGGACACATATATTTAAAAATCTAATGTAAAATGGCAGTCTTCACTGTAAAAAGTTATTTAATCAATCTTAAAGCTACAAATGCTATTGTTTCTCGCTCGATACGTTTGACAGAAAACAACAAAAAACAAATGTGAAATATGAACTTAAATCCACAATGGTTCAAATTTGCCATTAATCTACAAGTTCCTGGACAAGAATAATCCTTATTGACATTGAAGAACCTGCAATGTTACTATTACAGATGTGCACATTCCTGAAACAATATATTGTGCAGCTCTACTCTAAAGTATGAATTGCAGGTTACCACCTTTTTACAGTGTATTCCTTTAAAGATGAATAAATTCAGCACATCTTACCTTTACACTTGTTGGTGGTCTTGTCAAGTATGGCCTTAGTTGACACTATTTTTCCATAGCTGTGCGTTACAAAACAAGAACAACAAGAAACATTTGGTTTAAATGTGCGGCTAAACACCTTAAACAGCATTTAACAGCTTAATAATAACAAAAATGACCAAACTCATAAGACTTGCTGATGTGAATCTGATCTTTTATAAGGTCAAGCACAGTTTGGAAGAGCCAAAGTAATCTAAGCCTGGAAACAGCCGAGCAGCAGGGGCACAAAAACCCATAAACGCAGGGCACCAGCGCCGCTCCATTCACAATGCACCACTCAATGGGCTTCATATCCAAAAATCATTTGCATGAAATCTTCATGAGGGTGCCGACGTGGTGGAGAAGCCCTGATCAAATGGTAATGCACTTTGAATAATGGATTCCATACCATGTTCACGCTGCTTTGCATAACTTGGGGAGAGGAATTGGCGCAGCGTGATATAGGTATATAGCAGCGGTAGGTTTCTATGGATTACTGGAGGCTTGTGGTTGTTGGAGGGACGAGGTGGGGGGTAGGTGTTCTTTCTCCAGGCATGTGCTTGCAGTGTAACCTGAGAGTTCTCCTTGTCTGCCCTGTACAGCTTTGGCTGGGATCCACCACAACAATCAACCTACAATACAACCTACAGCTTCTTTCTCAAAACGGATTCTGAACTAAATCTAGATAAATGTACAGTAGTTGTGGTGTAGATGCAGATCATATGAGAGCAGTATTTAAACAGTTTTTAATTATTATTTCACCATACAAACCTTAAACCCCAAGATGTAGGTCACTATTTTCAGCAGATCATTAAAAAAAGTTTTTATTTTATAAAAAAAGAAGCAAAACTCCTGCTGCATATGATAGTTATATAAAAAAACGACTTTATTGTTCCACAAAAATATATCTTCTAGTGCTACATTGTAGTAAATGAACAGACAAACCTTATTTTGGGATTAAGTACTCGTTTAAATATTGTTGAAGAGATAGTTCTCCCAAAAATGAAAACTCAGTCATCAGTAACTCAACCTTCGCTTGTTTAAAAACAATTTAAGTTTTTTTTTTCTGTTGAACTCAAAATAAGATACTTTGAAAAATGCTGGTTGCATTGAATTCCATAGTGATTTTTTTTCCTATTATGGAAGTCGATGGGTCCCACAGTACTTCCCACTGAAACACACATTTTGCCCACATTAAATAAATAGTTAACTATATGCGACAAACAAAACATAATTTCATTTTTAACAATAACTCTGTTTAATATGACACTAGCTATGTTTCCATCCACCTATTTTTATGCACATTTTGCATATACGCATAAAAAACGGTTGATGTAAACGCCATGATGTGCATGAATTATGAAAATGCGCATAACTGAGTAGGATAAACTATTTACTCGATAAGAAAAGATGTGCAGAAACTACGATGGAAACACTTTTACCGCACACATTTCAGTATGCGCATTAAAAAAGGTCATGTGATTTAGGTTACAAGAGATCATGTGATGATGAACATGTGCGTAAATGGACAAACCAGCAGGCTGAGCACACTGTAAACCATCTGAACTGTTGTTTTGGTCATTCTAACATGCCTTAACCGTTTAAGTATTAGTGCTATTATATTATTAATGACCTCCAGAATCAAGAGCGTCTGTGCTCCGCGTCTGACACCTTCAAACGCCACCGCACATTCACTGCGTGTCAGGATTGCCTTCTGAGGCGCAAGTCATTTATTAGATGAAGAAAAGATTGACGCAGCTTCTCCTACCGCAGAAAATTCAGTTTTTACTGTTGATATTTGGCGCCAGTTAATCAGGAAGTGAAAATTTTGTTCGCTTTGACTCGTTGGACGCTGCTTTATTCGCACGTATTTAATGCGATAATCCAGTTTTGAGCATAAAGTTCATTCGTATTTTTGGACGGAAACATAGCTCCTGTTATACAATGTTATTTTCAATGGGTTAAAGTAAAAAAGACTTGAAATAAAAAAGAAATCCACTATTTCTCTTTCTTTTATGTTATTCAGGAGCCATGTGCACCCACTGACAGGTAATCTGCTTCTATCTCTCAAGTTCAAAGCAAACTTGAATGCCAAAGCATTTTAGATATGCACGTAAAATATCTAATAAATTAACTATTGATAAAATTAATAAAATATACAGCATATGACAAGTAAAGGATAGAAAAAGGAATAAAAACAGGCAATATCTCTAAAAATTATAATACAGGATTAAAATGTGTAGATCATTTAAATAAGGCAAATGCGTTGATTAACCAATACTAATGGTGTACTCATATTTTGCAGCCAGTTTGGACCAGTCATGTCGTTTTCTTCAAGTATATAGTAAAGTCGTTTAGATTGAATTAATGTTTCTCTCGCGACTGTGTGCACGGTCAGCTGCAAAACCAATCGCAAGTATGCTTAAGAAAAAAGGTCATGCAAAAACACACAATGACAGCTTTAGAAAGCGAAAACAAAAGACAAATTCCAGACATTTTAGGAGCTTTAGAAACCTCGGCCGGATGACATTTTTTAAGTCCCTAAAAGGCACATCTCTGTGGGTCTGCAGAGCATGTGAGATTACCTATGGGAGTGTCGACAGTTCACACGCACACAGTATGAAACAAGTAAACGTGAGAATTTTTCTCTACTTAATCAATGTTTGGTTATATTGGGCAGATAGAAAAATGTAAAAGGATGATATAATAGTAAAACAATTGTGTCACAAAATATACTTGGGCGGCCGTTGATATACCTAGGCCGCCCGCCCAAGTAAAGTCTCTGTGTGTGAAGCACTGGGATCCAGCATTCTTCAAAACATCTGTGGTCAACTAAAGAAAGAAACCCATGTGATAGAACTCACATAAATGTTTAATTCCACATGAGGGTGAGTAAATGATATCTATAACTTTAACTGATATTTTTTAATACATTTTTTTCGAGTTTAAAATTTCGCAAAATATTTGCTGTCATCAAATAAATATGTCAAGTGTATGTTATCATAAAATCACACACATACAAATGGCAACCCAATGCAACTAACATAATTATTAAGTGATATCTAGGCCCACACGGAGTCTGTGCGCGCAGAAATCCGCAGATTTTTAGGCTATTTTTAAGCCTATTTATTTACTTGTGTAAATGTGTGTACATTTTTTTATTAATTTCAGTAACAATAATATGATATGTTTTCATTTATTTACAATACAGTTTGTAAAGTTATGTTTTCTGTATTTTAGTAGATAGATTATATGATAGACTTGCTTTGTTAAGCAAATAAGTGGATCTAGATGGATTTGCATTGTAAACATTAAATAAATAATAAATAATTCTGCATAGATCCACAGATTTTTTGCTATTTCTGCTGAGAATTTTGTAAAAAATCTGTGGATTTATGCAGAATTATTTTGGGAGTATAGTGACTAAAAACTTAATAAATGAAATAAAAAATAAAAGTTTTTAGTCACTATACTCCCAAAATAATTCTGCATAAATCCACAGATTTTTTACAAAATTCTCAGCAGAAATAGCAAAAAATGTCCGCAGATTCTGTCTGGCCTCAGTGATATCCAATAAATTACAGCCCAAGAACCAAACAGTCTTCATTTGAAAAGGGAAAGAGTCTGCAAGAGTGAGGCTGTTGATCACAGTCTTTCTTCAGATAAAAACTGACCTAAAAATGCAAAAGATGCAAATAGTTTTTAAAAGTATTAAGAGAGTTAAATATAAGGTGTATATTTATATATGCGGCTGTACTAGTTCTCAATGTTCTTGATTGTGATATCCACAGCATTCACCTCATAAATCAAGCTCTAGTGTTCTGCTCTCTCGCTTTCTATAAAGGTAACAGGAATTACCTGACCAAACATCCCCTCTGCCAACAGCTTCTTTGCTAAGGAACACCTGATATATTTGACTAACTCTTATCTCTCTCTCTCTCTCTCTCTCTCTCTCTCTCTCTCTCTCTCTCTCTCTCTCTCTCTCTCTTTCTTTCTCACACTCCCCAAATCTCTGTTTCTCTCTCCCCGCCCCCATCGCCAACAACTTTTGGTCTCCTCTCCCTCCCAGCTGTTGCCCTTGTTTGTCTTTCCCTTTTCCCCTGGGCTCAGAGTTTCCTGTAGGGCTGGGCAGCTTCATCTCAGCCACTTCTTCCAGAATGCTCAGAATGAGAGGGCCTCCTTCTCCAGTACTATACTTTTTCAATTCGCTGCACTTTCTTTCTACCCCAGCTATAATTTATGTGCAGTTCTACAAAAAATTTAATAGGCAGGGAATGTTCTCAAAACATTCTGTAACATTCCTTGAAAGCACATAACATTATTAAAGTAATGCTTTTGGAACATTCTTCAGCAAGATTTTTGCTGCTCGATTAAACTACTGATTTAAAATGAGCTGAAACAACTAAACTTTTGAGTTTTTGGGACATTTTAATTGTTTTATGTTCAATCCACTCCAATTTGTTAAAACCATATGTTCACTTAATCGATTTGTGTTGAGACAACATGAAGCAATTATGTGGAACCCAGCATTTGTTACAGTGTTGTAACATTGATAGACAAAAAATGTTATTATAATGTGAATGGAATGACCTAATGACATTTTTAAATAATGTTTTTAAGAATATTACTATAACATGAAACTGAAACTTTAATAACATCATTAAAATTGAAATATAACGTTAACACATTGTCTAAAAAACTTGCAGTTACTCACACTAATATGGATCAACGATGTTGATGACATCACTCTGCACTTTAGCTTGTCATCAGATCTTCTGACCAATCAAATGCTCTTTAGAATCTGAAATGTTCTACCTCTACAAAATGCTAAATCTGCAACTTCCATTCACACAATTACTCTTTTCAATATCGTGATTGGCAAATATAGGAGCATAAAAGAATTAAGGTCTTCGCACACTGAAGTATGCAATATTTTCTAATTCCTATCCGAAAAATTGGTCACATACCTAAACCTTGCACACTGAGTCCGATGCGTATTAATTAATCCATTACGAAAACACGCAAAACATTCATTCATTTTCTTTTCAGCCTAGTCCCTTTATTAATCTGGGGTCGCCACAGCAGAATGAACCGCCAACTTATCCATCATGTGTTTTACACAGTGGATGCCCTTCCAGCTGCAACCCATCACTGGGAAACATCCATACACACTCATTCACACATACACTATGGACAATTTTAGCTTACCCAATTCACCTATACAACATGTCTTTGGACTTGTGAGGGAAACCGGAGCACCCGGAGGAAACCCACGTGAACATGGGGAGAACATGTAAACTCCACACAGAAATGCCAACTGATCCAGCCGGGGCTCGAACCAGCAACCTTCTTGCTGTGAGGCAATTAAGCTATCCACTGCGCCATCGTGCTGCCAAACGCAAAGCATTTAACTACAGTTCATTCAAGTAGTGATACTTTGTTCTTCTTTCTTCTCTAAAGTAGAAAAAGAAAGAGGAATATGCCACATATTGTGTTTATTTCAGGAATCTGTGGAATTTTAATACATTGCTTGTGACACTTCACACATTTACGTACGTAAACAAATCGTGAACAGAGACTGGTAGTAACTATAGACATTATAATAGATGGCAGTGCGGCTGCATTGATGTATCAAAGCAATGGACCGATAGCGCAGTGGTTCCCAAAGTGGGGGTCAGGACCCCCTGTGCAGTCGCTTGGTGATTTCCAAAAATATCATATATGTTATTAAACTATTAGAATTACCATATTTTATGCATAACCTACAGTAGATAAAAATAGTATTTAATAGTGTCATGAAAAACAACATGCAAATAAAAAGCTGCCTTTGAATTCTTTTTCCATTGGATTGCGAGCCCTGGGGTTATTACGCTAGATTAATGACACAGCGATAGTGTTAGTTGCAACAAGTTGATTTTAAAGCATAATGTTAAATTTTGACACCTTTACGGCACTTGTAAACCAATAACAGTCTTGTGCTGTAAACGGTGTACTCACCATTTTCATTAAGTGAGATTAATATAAAATTTACCAAATGAATAATGACTATGAAAATTATATGTTTGTTAGACTGTTGCACTTTTCTTGTGTTATCAATAAGCTTGTTTATATAGTTGTGTGTGCACTGTTGTGTTTATAACCACCTACAAGGATAATGGGGGTCGCGAGTCTCTGGAATTGTTATTTTGGGGGTCACGAGCTGAAAAGTTTGGGAACCCCTGTGATAGCGGACCATGCTTTCTATTATAATGTCTGTGGGCAGTACATCAAATGTATGGACACACACACCCCAACCAGTATGCTGTACGGTGGCTCTAAACTGTCAAAACACCCCTTAAAGCTCTTTTTTCAGATGTGAAATGTTTTGTTTTTTATGTTGGACGAAAGTTTTGGAGGCAGTGTGTCAGTATGATTCACCCAACATGAGATCAAATTTATTTTTTAACGTTCAAAAATTATGAACGAAAATTTCGAATTCAGTGTGCAACAACCTTTACTGTCCGTTCACACCGAAGGCGGTGAGAACGTCAAAGGTTGCTCTGGCCGCCTTGGCAACAACGCTGTCTGCCTTCAGCTCCGGCGGCGAGAGCATCAAACATTGATCTCGTATTTAATAGGGCCGTTGCAGCATATCATATCAGTTACATTCCTGCATAAAACATGCTTTCTAGCGTGAAAATGTTGCGCACCTTTTATTAAATTCATTCAACAAAGGAAGATCAAGTTGCATGTGGTGTGGCTTTGCTCCACTTAATTATCCAATGTGTCCATATGTCTGAAATATCCTAAAGCAGCAATACTGTTTTGTTTTGTCGCATTAGATTCCCGCTTTAAAAAAATAAATAAATAAAATAAATTATTAGTCAGAATCATTAGCCCCCCTTTGAATTTTCTTTTCTTTTTTAAATATTTCCCAAATGATGTAGGGAAAGGAAAGGAAATTTTCACAGTATGTCTGATAATATTTTTTCTTCTGGAGATAGTCTTATTGGTTTTATTTTGGCTAGAGTAAAAGCAGCTTTTTTTTTTATTTTAAGGTCAAAATTATTAGCCCGTTTAAGCTAGATTTTTTTCAACAGTCTACAGAACAAACAATCGTTATACAATAACTTGCCTAATTACCCTAACCTGCCTAGTTAATCTAGTTAAGGCTTTAAATGTCACTTTAAGCTGTTTAGAAGTGTGTTGAAAAACATCTATTAAAATTTTATGTTCTGTCATCATGGCAAAGACAAAATTAACCAGTTATAAGAAATGAGTTATTAAAACTATTATGTTTAGAAATGTGTTAAAAAAAAATCTTCTCTCCGTCAAACAGAAATTGGGGAAAAAAATAAACAGGGGGGCTAATAATTCTGACTTCAACTGTATGTATATATATATATATATATAGCATTAATACACATCAGTAACTCGCCAGTAAATTTTTTAATGTATGTTCCTGTAAAAAAACATTGCAAATAATTGGAAATCCGGCGACCACAATAATCAAACCCTTGGGAACAGTTGCACTCCTCTCAAGCGGTGGACTTCTACATTCTGATTGCTTGCCGCCGAACCGCGTCATAGCTCATTACCATAAAGTTGACTTGATTTTAACTCTCCCCGACGCCCACACCGGCGAAGACACGCCGTCCTGCTCCCTGCCACTTATCGTCTCCGGCTCCCATTGAAAATTGATGACTTCCGGCTACTTTGACGCTCTCGCCGCTTTCGGTGTGAACAAACAGATAGAGTATGAATATACTTTTATTGGGTCAACAAAGTGTGTTGACTTGCATGAAAGTGCTCAAAAGTGGACAGGCTTAAGTTGTTTTAGACTCTGGTTTTGCCAACTCAGTGGAAATGTACTTTAATACTTAATACCTTAATAAACAGGACAATATATTTAGAGTTGCAGTTAGTCTTGAGGTAGCGTTATTTAAAAACTATTACAGAATTTGTGAAAAGTTTTTAATGACATTTTATTCAGTTGCAGTTTACAGTTGCAATGCTACATTGCAAACAATTAAAGGTTTTCTTCAGTTATTTTGTTCTTTTTGGATTTTTTTTTTTGGTCAATGCACCTATTAGACCATTTTGGTTGTCTTACTGTTGAAGACAAATCAAATCAAACCTCTAAAGCAACTAATTAAAATATATAATGACAAACTTTTGCAAGGGCATAAATGGATTAAATTAATTTTGTGTACACTTTGGAACCTGTAGATGCACAGGAGAAGCAAAAGCAATGATACCTCTTTAAAACCCTCCATAACTTTTATCATCCCTAAAAGGAAGTGAGGTGCAGGCAGGGAAAGAGGCGAGGAGTGGGAACGTCAAGCCTAGTTCTTGGAAACACTGCAGTCGGTCACCCAAAAAAAGAGAGTTTTGTTTGAAACCCAAGCCTCTGTTGAGTTTGTGTCGCTACATTCCAGCAAAATGTCCTCTAACATGAAAGCACAGATCTGATAGTGACAAAGCGATACGAGACCAATTCCCTATCTACTAACAAAAACACACGGACAGAGATCCAATGGCAGGATGAAGAACGAGCGTCCCCCAGGCACTGCACCGAAATGTTACAAAAATATCAGAAAACGCTTTATGAATAGAAATGTGCGATTTACACAACGTCTACTAAATCTAGATGCTGCATGGGCCCATCCAAAAACACTTTAAGTCATTTGCATTCATTTCAACACGATCTGCCAGCAAGACATTTCTAACCTCCTCATGAAGGGTCAAGTCAGGACGCTCAGAGTCTGTGTTTTTCTCTCCCACACACGCCTTCTGTTTTTTTAATGCATCTCTGGTCATATTATACACCCTGAGTTCTTTTCCAACTGCTGATTATGAACCTGACCTCACTTGCCTCCTCCAATCCTAAAGTCATGAAACAAGGACACTTACGGTTGACAGAGTTTGACCAGATCCTGGTCTGTGGTTCCGGGATGGAGTCCACGGATGTACAGGTTGGTTTTGCTCAGCTGGTCTCCACCGCTGCTGCTTCCATTACTGCTGCTGGTGGTGGTGGTGTTGGGACTGGGCGGCGCCATCTGTTGGGTGGAGGATGCATACGCCTGCTGTAAAAACAGAGATAAGACAAGATTCAACTCTATTAGATTCAAATCCCAAAGGTCTTTCCTTTAAAATGTCCTCTGCGAATTTTAAGGAAGGAGTGAATCATTTCTAACTTGGAGTCTTGCCACATGCAGAGCAAAACCCTGCAACAACCAAGTGATGATATAGATAAACAAGAAATTTCACACGCACTTAACCGTTAAAGAAGTAATTGTAAATTCTGTCATTATTAGTCAGCCTCGTGTCATTTCAAACCCATATGCTGTTATTTTTTTGCACACTGCAATTCAATACGTTTCCATGATATAATTCTTCATAATGACAAATAGGATGCATGTGATCGATGCAAAATAAAGGTGTAAATGGGGTCTTAAGCATTTTGAGCTTGTCCACTTCTGCCACTTCCAAAGAAAATGCATTTGACTGGACTGCTTTGTGATGTAAAGGCTTATTTGGTCGAATACATTTGAACATTAACAAAAATAATCTACTCTCCCTGCTGACTGAACATGTGATCATTATGAGCTATACAATAGTGTTTATAATAAGGGAAAGCACTTGAAAAAAAATCGTAGAGATTAGGGCTGGACGATATTGATATGAATACAGTTTCATCTGATGACTTAATATCTTTATTTGAAAAGAATTTATATTGCTAAATCGATTGGGATGATTCTGCAGTGGTTGTGCATCTCCATAAAATCTAATAAACAATTTAAAAACTTTTTGGGGTCCCCCAACACATTTTCGATGTGGTGTGCTATTTGCAGTGCATTTCTTTATTTGCATGTGTTGTGAGTATTTTCATGCATAACAATCTATAAATACAATCAAGAAAAAGACACAATTGAAAAAGTGTTTTAGCGTTTTCCGAGTCAAACAGTACTCAAGTACAATAAATTAATGATAAAAATACAAATATTTCAATAAAATTAATCATTGTTAAAGTTACAAATGGTACAATTTATTATGCCTGAATGCTTTTAAGGTCATTATACAACCACAGGCATCAAAGACACATGCAAATGATGAATTATAATCAAGACTCAAAATTGCAAATACTCGCGATGTGACTATTGCGAATTATCACATAGCGATATCGATGCTGAAACAATATATTGTGAAGCCCTAATAGAGATACATTTTAGAGATGCGGTTCATACCCAGTAAAAAGGGTGACGCGTCTTAGCAGAACACTTGTGATCAGATCACTGAAAACATATCCTATTACCAGGTGAAAATATGCCATGATGTGTCAGGAAACAGAAAAAGCTTTGGTGAAAACTTGGCAAATATTTAATAACAAAAAAAATCCTAGTACTAATTTCTTGATAGAAATGACATCCAAAGATGTAAAATGTTGGTCATAAATGTACATTTACTCAAACTAAACACCAGCTGCAGCATTCAGACTATATATACAGTATATATTTAAATGCCAGAGTAAGGGCCAATCCAAATTCTACCCCTTAGCCCTTACCCTTACCCCTCGTTTTGCACGTTCAAGTGAAGGGGTAGGGGTGTCCTACTTCTGTTTAGCTTAATGGCGTAGGGCAAGATAGCCCTTGAAACAGTAGATTTTTCAGGACCATACTTAAAACCAAGGGATAAGATGGGGTAAGAGGTAAGAACTCTACAACAGCAACATGGCTGCACATGGAAGTCAGGAGATGCACAAATTATTATTTTTATTTCATTATTACGAATTTTACAACAAAAGAGCATATGTTTTTAATACATTCATAAAAGCGTTTGTGATTTACCGTCATACTTAAAAAAATGCAAAATTTCGCTATATATACTCCATAATAACTCCTGTATAGCAGTCCCACAACATACTTTTACATCTGTCACTCAAGGACACTCAAATACCCTATCAGAAATGTCTAGTGGCTGGGAATGAGCTTTTTACAGTGTCTGCTATAATGTTAATGTTGTTTTCATGTGTTTAGATGGCCACTGTGTAAATACACAGTACAGTAAGCAACAAGCTTATTCCCACATTAAATTGTTATGATAACGTGGTATCATTGCCTTCTGTGATTTCCTGAAGATAAATACCAAAAAATAACGCAACTGGAATAACTACAGCAGTCCCCATTGACGGTTTCATATGAAGTAAGAGATCGCGATGACATATGGTGACGTGTGCAGGTGTTCTAGTGCTTTCCCATCTCTTAGGGGTAAAATTTGAAGCCCTATTCTTTCACACTCTGTTTCAAGGGCCGAGAGGAAGGGGTAGGGAGTAAAAATAGAATTGGAATTTGGCCTAAGTGTTGTTATATCTGTGTTATGCTAATATAATAAGTTTTTAAACATGTTAAAACGTTTTGCCTTCACAAAAGTAGTTTTAAACTTTAATGTAGACTTATAGTCACAAAAATAGAAGTTAAGTGACAATCAAAAAGTCCACGCAATGCATTTAAAATACCAGCATTTTGATTGGTATTGCCTTTTATGCGGATTTTCATGATGACGCATGCAACACGAGTCACTAGTGTCAATATTTTTGCACCTGCTAAATGGCACTTCACTTTAAAATGTTACTATAGGTCGTAAAAATAGAGGCTTTCACATATAAACTTCAGTATTGCAGATAATGGTGCGATATGTAACTTGTTTCTTCCTCATAAAAGGACCAAATAGGTTGTTGTAGTGCAGGATTAAACAGTGTTACGTGTTACAGAGCGACATTAAATACTGCAGCAAACATTAACTCACTGAACAGGATGTGACAATCGTTTGATTTAGACGCGCTTTCTTGTCCTCCTACCTTTGCATGAAGGCATTTTTCAGCTTTTTGACACCGCCGGTGTCTCAAAAGAATGATTAAATGGCATCTGATAGATCCATTTCTTGCTTATTCAGTGATTCAGTTTCGCACTGTACAGGTTCGCAACAGGATGATGAGTAAACAGTGACAGAATTGAAATATTTTGATCAACTCTCCATTCCATATGTGATGTGGTTTACAAAAACAAGCGGGTTCTGCTAAAGAACACATCTCCGATTGTTGTTGTGTCCAAAGCCAGGGGCTTTCCCTCTCCTGAGAGGTTGTGTTAGTTTTCTAATTAACTCCTCATCAGTCAGAGGGGCAGGCAAGGATGAAGTATTTCATTAGTCAAGCCTGTGAAACCCAATCTCAGACAGGGAACAATAGGCCAGTTTAATACATGCCACAAGTTCACTGGCTTGGCTGAGATTGTTGGAAGAAAAGAAAGAGGGGCACATCCAGAAGTGCCCGCACAAACGTCATGTCATATAGGACTCTTGTCTTTTGCTCTCTCCTCTTGAGCCGGTTGAACTTAGTTATAGAAGCCTGTCTAATTGAGATTTGAGCTTGTTAGCGTTGAGCGCTAATCCCTCTCATGTGCTGTGTGCAGTCAGAAAGCGCTGTCTCATTAGGACTGCTCGACTCGGCTAACTCTGCCTCTGCATGGGAAACAGATGACTGAACCACTGCCCCCCGCTAAGCCCATCTGCCCTGCAACGCTGTTCAAGGTTGAGCGCTGCTGCACACCTAACAACACCAGTCTTCCTCACACAAACACTACAGGCTAAAAATAACAACACCCCCTAATGACAACAATCCAGAGAGATGTGTTGTGCAAATCAAAGCATATTATTTAGCAATTTTATCAAAAAATATAATCAGTGTTTTTGTATATAATTACCACATTATAACCCTACACATGAAAAACTACTTCTTCTCATCAAATACATTGCTTTGTATACATAAGTATGTCTTGTGTTGAATTTTATTTCTTTCTGAGCAAATAGCTGCTTTTAATTTTTACCATGATTTAAAAATATTTTCACAAAAATGTAATTGTACATGTAGTTTCCATCTTGTTTGGCATTTATTAGAGTAAGAATTATTTGATGGCATATTAAAAGACTATTTCAGGACCACAGTGCAGCTTCAAAATATTAATTAATTGATTTTAGAAATATTTAAACATGATAACTTTTTAAATATTTATACTTTGCCACTATACTTCAAACTACTCAAAATTAAGAGAACGCTGTACATTTACAGTTCATAGTTTTTGTGTTTGAGTACAATATTTTATTCTGCAAATGACATGTTCTCATAACATTTTTTTCAGAATTTAAAATAAAAATGTTGTTATTTAGACCATAAAATGACAATTGGTCAAATCATTTCTCTAGCATTCATTCATTCATTCATTTTCTTTTCGGCTTAGTCCCTTTATTAATCCGGGGTCGAAAACAGCGGAATGAACCGCCAACTCATCCAGCATCTGTTTTACGCAGCGGATGCCCTTCCAGCCACAACCCATCACTGGGAAACACATACACACATACAATACGGACCATTTAGCCTATCCAATTCACCTGTACTGCATGTCTTCGGACTGTGGGGGAAACCGGAGCACCCGGAGGAAACCACAGAAACGTCAACTGAGCCAAGGCTCGAACCAACGACCCAGCGACCTTCTTGCTGTGAGGCACTACCTACTGCGCCACTGCTTCGCCATTTCTCAAACACTTACCTAGTATATTCAGTACATCTAAAGAAACTGAGAGAAACTGTCTAGATCTAAAGAGTCTTTTTGTTATAGTTTCTTTTGTTTTTATGGCAGATTTATCATTTATCAAACAATGATGCTAAATAAATTGTTCAACTGATCAAAAAGGACAGCAAAGACATTTATAAAAAAAAAAATATATATATATATATATATATATATATATATATATATATATATATATATATATATATATATATATATATGTATATATGTATATGTATATATATATATATATATATGTATATATATATATATATATATATATATATATATATATATATATATATATATATATATATATATATATATATATCCAATATATGTCCTTTTGAACTTTCTGTACATTGGAATGAACCTGAAAAAGCAGTTTATTATTGTTTTCATTAACATATTTAGATGTTTCTAACATTGACAATAAGGAATCTTTTTTTTTTATGGGCAAATCAGCATTTCAGAAAGATAAATTAAGGGAAGACTGGAATAGCTGAAAATGCTGCCTTTTTATAGAATATATATTATAGAATATCTATTAAAAATTATGTCTCCAACCTATACTAAACTGTATTTGCATTCTAAGGAAGCCAGCAATGCATTTTAAACGCCTTTAAACTAAATCTTTATATTGCTCTCATGACTTCTCATATGAACTGCACACAAACAACTCCCATTTATGTACATCTGGTAAACCTACAGCTATAATTCCAGTACATGCAAAGCATGTGATATATTAGGTCTAGACATTCCTCCGAGTCCTGACAGTGATTCATGCATCGCGACCGTCCTCACATGCTCCATCTGCCCTGTTTGCTTTAGTGTACCTGAATGCAGAGCAAACCCTTGTCAACAACTAATCAATACCAGCAAAGCTGCCCTTGAACATCTCAGTTTCACTGTCCACATTTTCCACACGTGACTACAGCATTTCAAATTATACATTGAACTGAGAACCTCTATTCAAAAGAACTGAAGTAAATCATGTTCAATAACAAGGCTGCGCTACAAACAATCAATACACAGTGAAAATCGAGTAAGGCATGATTGGCTTTGTGTTTTATTTGATCCATCTCAAAAATAATGTATTTTGGTATTTTAACGTGACATTAGTATCACAAGCATATCCAAAGCTCTTTTCAGACGACTGGGTTTAGTTCCTCCAGATTATTCTCTTAGTTTTTCCTACATTTCATTAACATTCAACTGAAATATTGCTGCAGAAAGACTTGATTCGAGTTTTTGGGATTATTCATAGACGACTGAAAAGTACTAATAAGTGGCCTTTTATTAATTGATGGTTGAACTGTGAGGAGAATAATGACCTATACCCAGTTTTAAAAACTCTTCATTGATTGTTTACAGTTGAATTCCTTAACTGCCGCCCACACTTATTGAACATAGACATGAAAATGATATGTTCAATTAAAATGATTGCCAATTCTTAAAGCTTTGGTGCATAGATTTAACCTTGGTCTCATTTTAAAGAAGACACTTGTAGAACTATAGCTAAAGTAAAAAAATGTTCAAAAAGTTCAACAAAAAAACTAAATGTTACATGCCTTTTAAGTTTATAAAAATAATAAAGTAATAAATGTATAGTTTATTACATTTCATACAATATGCATTTTACAAAACCAATTTTATCCCAAATTTGACAAAAATACTTTTGACAAAATTAGTAAAGTAGGCATCAAATTCTAAAGTATTATGGGCAGTTTGGTGTTATTTGATTTAAATTTACCTTCCAAAAATATTTAAAAAAATGTAGATTGCTTTAGCAAAGTAATGTTTTACAACACTGATGAGCATCCTTGTCACAAATGAATAAATAACTGTTGCTCAGTAATATCTATCAAAAATCAGCTTTCAATTAACCTTTCAAATGATATTGTCATGATTGCTTTATGTTTAGACTATAATATTACAGTTTAAATATGTAACCGCAAATGGTCTCACAGGTTGAAGGGTGACAGCAAATGAAATTTGATCTATTACTCTATAATCCTCCTAAATAATAATTTAAGACAGTATAAACGACAGTAAAATATGTATTCAGAAGAGTTAGATGTTTCAACGATATATAATTTGTCATGATTAGATTAGGATTTAATTGCAATATAGTGATATAAACTTAAGCATCCCACTATCAGGATGGTGAACTGTACCACGTACATGTAGACATTGCATGAAACATTAGGTCATGAAAATTTACTTGAAAGTCTTGGAAAAGTCATGGAATTTTAGTAGTAAAAATGTGTATGAACCCTGTAGCTATCTATGCCAACTGTTTTAAACTTCTTAAAAAATACTTCAATTATTTAACTTTAAAACAGCTTCCAACTTTCAGACTAGTCTTTCTCAAGCCACCATAAAGTTTGTCTACGAACTTTACTTTTCTAGTTCAATTTTGTGGCAGTCATGCTCATTTTTGGTAAATAAATTATTAAAACACTGTTTTGCATTGGTGACTGAACATTTGAATTATAGCATTGTTTAAAATGTATAATTTTATGAATCTTATGTCTCCACAATATTTATGTACAGTTTCATTTAAAATATTATAATCTCAAGAAAATACAGAAAAATCTACTGTAAAATTTAACAAAAATTAAACATATTAAACAAAAATTACAAAAAACGTATTTTTGAACTACGGAAAATTTCTGTAATTTAAGGTCTATTAATTTATTGGGTTTTTTTCCGGCAGCTGGAGTGTCGCAAAAAATAAAATAATGGACCTTACACAGATATTTCTGTAATTTAACATCTATTATATTACAGTAAATTTCTGTAATTCAACCTCTGTTATTTTATGTGTTTTTTCCAGCAGCTGCAGTGTCGGGAAAAAAACGTAAAATAATGGACGATAAACAGACGTTGCTGTAATTTAACATCCGTTATTTTATGGTAAATTTCTGTAATTTAATGCCATTATTTGATGTTTTTTTTTCCTGCAGCTGGGGTGTCGGGGAAAAAAAAACGTAAAATAACAGACGTTAAACAGACATTTCTGAAATTTAACATCAGTTATTTCCAACAGCTGGAGTCTTGAAAAAAAAAGTAAATAACAGATGTTAAACAGATGTTTCTGTAATTTAACATCCGTTATTTTATGGTAAATTTCTTTAACTTAATGGCTGTTAATTTTTAGGGTTTTTTTCGGCAGCAGGAGTGTCAGACAAAACGTAAAATAACGGACGTTAAACAGTTGTTACTGTAATTTAACATCCGTTATTTTATGGTAAATTTCTTTAACTTAATGGCTGTTATTTTTAAAGTTTTTTTTAGGCAGCTGGAGTGTCAGAAAAAAACGTAAAATAACGGACGTTAAACATTTGTTACTGTAATTTAACATCCGTTATTCTACGGGTCATTTTTGTAATTTAATGGCCGTTACTTTACGTTTTTTGCTGGTACCCCAGCTGCCGAAAAAAAAAAGTAAAACTACAGATTTTTTTTACAGTGCATGCTATGGCTGGCCAATAAGAGCACATTGCTCTTTTTATTTTTAACTATTTCAAAAAGGCAAGTGGAAAATGTGTTTTTAAGCCTTAAAATGCATAAACAAACACATCATACAACCCTTAAATATTTATATATTGAAGATTATTGTTCAATTTCTGTTCCTGAATACTGTTAAGACTCCCCAGAAAACAAAAAAGCACAGTTTTTTTTATTCAATGCTATTCTGCTAATTAGTTTATTATATTAGATGCACTCCCCTACAACATCCCAATCAATCTAAAACTGAATTATTTGTAATAGGGTTATTCAAGTCATCTGGTGAAATTATGGCATATTATACTATATATATTGCAGAAAAATAAATATTGCAATGTTTTGTTTTTTCAATAACGTGCAGCCCTGTTATTAACGCAAAGCATCTTGGGCCATGAGGAAAAAGGTGGATAATGAAAGTCGAGAGCCTCCCCTTATTTGCACTTGAGGACAGCAGCACTGCAGTGGAAGCGGCTTCTTCATTTCCATAGATATGCGCAGTGTGGTAATGAGAGCGTGCACGGGGTTTGCACCTCTCTTGATTACTCCATTGCAGTGGCACTAGGGCAGGCTCTTGGGAAGGTTTGCAGAAATAGAGGTCACGGGAGGCAGCGGAGGGTTAGCAGGGGATCTGCCTCTAAAGGGCTGGGACCAGGTGTGACTGTGAATAGAAATAAATGCTCCAACCCGCATAGCTTGCAGTATCGTGAGCTGTGCTTCGGGTTTTGCTGTGGAATATGGACATTTAATGACCTGCCAGCACACACTGCGGCATATTGCAGACTGATGTTGCATGCAGAAGTAACTTGCACATAGATTTCATATATGGGTACTGGTAGAAATGAGTGGCAAGGCGGCGACTGTGGTCGGGTTTATTGTTTGTAGAGGTAATGTTGAATAAGATAAAAGTAAAATGTGCATTTTTGATTAGGTTATAGTTTACTAAAATAGAAAATAATGCCTGAGTAATTGGCAGTTCATTCTGCTGTGGCGGATAAATCAGGGACTAAGTCAAAGGATAGTGAGTAAGGAAATAAAATATGTAAAATGAAGCTATTTAGGTCACGATGTAGTATTGTTGTGATTTTTTCTTTTTGTACACCGTAAAAATACTATTTGAGGATGATATACAACAAAAAAATGTCAACATAGTTAATTCAAATAACTTGTTAATTCGAAAATTATGATTATATTCAAATTTTTTATTAAAAATAGCCATTTAAAAGTGTGTCCACCTACTGATACAGTACATTATGCAAAAGGTTTTGTTATGTTAAATTTTTTTATGTGCCTTTTTATTTATTTTACTGAGAATCTTTAAAATACAGTAGTCAAAATAATCAGAACACCTGACAGATCTTAAAATGCTGCCCTTTTGCAAGATGTTTATGATACATGCAGATATGTGCATATATGGAATGTCCACCTTTATCTCATGTCTCCTGAAACTCATGCCAAAGACTTTCCTTTGAATTCTGTCAAAAACGTGATTGTGTGACATTAACAGTGAAATAGGTCTAGCTTGTTTTTTTGGAAGGAAAAATTACATACATCTCCTTGTGATGGCCCATTCTATGGTTTAAATATGTAGCTTAAAGACAAAGTCCCTTTAAGGCAAGTCATTTCACTCGGAGGCCATCTTTGAAACACCTCTGGCATTCTGTCTGAATGAGGAAACATTCTATTCTCCAAAACTGTTTGCCAAGCTTACGATTACATTACATATTTGGAATCACCAATAAAATTAAACAACAACTATCTCATAAGTTTTTTTTCTAAACATAAAAATCAAACAAAATCTGCATTTATTGTTAGGTTGTCCAAGCTAATGCGTATGCGCACTCGAAAAGAACGAGATTACAACACCAACCTCATTTATGGCAGTGTTACACATTATTATCCTATGATGAGTAATGCTTCATCAGATCGTGCTGGTCTTCAGAAGTAATTCACAACTTGGTCTTGATGGCAAATCTTCTCCAGAAATGACAGCAACTCTTTTCTTGTGGGGAAGTTTGTTTGAGTAGTTGCTGTCATGTGATGTGCGTTTGACAGGATGGACTGTACCTTGCATTTGTTTCATACAAATTCCAGTGCTGTCGTAAAAGCACACGTCTAGTCCAAGCTTCTCCAAACGTAAGTCTATAGCGATCAATGACAGGCGGGGCTTCACTCGCCATATTAACTGTTACAGATTTCCCCATTCAAAACTATACAAGTGACATGTCTTGTATACTCTATAGCCTTTGATAGAAATGGCTCTGTAAGGAATTGATAGTTTTCTTGGGAATTGTAAAGGCCAATCCAACAAAAACAACTGAAACCTGATTTTTGGCCGCCATTGTATACACAGTCGTGGCCAAAATTATTAGGCTTCAGTTATTTATTGTGAAAATGTAACAACATATTTATTCCTAGCCTTAAAATATTAAATAAATAATGTATTTTGTATACAGTTATTTTTATTTTATTTACAGTCACAGTATTGTGAGAAATTTTAATTATTGCAATATACAGTTAGGTCCATAAATATATTTTGTAATTAGGATAATGAGGGAATAACACACACCTGGCCATGGAACAGCTTTTTGAAGCCAATTGTCCAATTACCTTTGGACCCTTAACAAGTGGGAAGCACATATGCAAACTGTTGTAATTCCTACAGTGTTTTCTTGATTTGGATGTAAAAACCCTTAAATAAAGCTGATTAATTAAAGCTGACAGTCTAGACGTAAAGCACATCTTCATTTCATTTCAAATCCATTGTGTTGGTGTATAGAGCCAAAAATGTTCGAATTGTGTCGATGTCCAAATTATTAGCCCCCCTTTGATTTTTTTTCTTTTTTGAATATTTGCCAAATTATGTTTAACAGAACAAGGAAATTTTTATTATCATATATAAATTAAATATATTTGATTTATATTTGAGACTGTATACCCTAACCCAGGCATAAAACATACTTTAAAATACTGCTTTTTTGCTCTTCATTCCTATTCCCAGAGAAATGAGAAGAGCCCTGGTGTCTAAATCATGTATATATATGGAGATTCTTGTGAGATATGCTACTTTCCCCCCAAACACGGCTCACTGGATTAAACAAGGAGACAAAAAAAACACAATTTTTCACTTCTCCACCCTTTACATGTTACACTCACAAATCAGGATCACATCTTGTCAGGCTTTTTCTCAGCCTCTCTGTCTGTATATATCGTTTGGCTGATCAACAGTGTCAGAAAATCACTTCGAGTAGAAAGAATTTGAAAAACAGTCTTTGCCACAGATGCAAGCACAATGTTTGAGAAGGGAATTCCAGGAATTCCAGGTCATTTATCTGAGAAATCTGCATCTCTGCCAAGAGTGCAGGAAGGAGGGGAACGATTCTCCTATGAGGCTGCTTGCTTTTCAGAGCTGTGTCTTTCAGCAGTCATCCGTCCCGTGAAGGAGGATTTCTGTGAGAGCGAACACACATTTCTGAGGCGCTACCAACAGAAACAGAGTCTGTGTTCAGGAGTCTACAGCACGTACTCCTGACTGATTCAAATAGCTCTTTAAAATCACTAACTATATGAGTAAATGTACAAATGTTACAGTATAAAGTATTGTAACTAAGTGTTTATTCACTGAGAAACTTCTGTATTGCTTTCATTATTTATTTATCTTTTCATTTTAAATGTAAAGTTGTGTCTTTGTTAAAACTGTCTTTTTTAACGACTTTATATAGTTTTTATCAGTTGGGTTTTAGATAATTGGATTTCTCCATATAATTTGACCCTAATTTGGCATGAAACAACACAGAATTTTGCATAGTGTGTTTATTATAGTATTTTCTTTTAATATTGTTTTAAATGTATTCATAGTTTTTAAAAAATCTTTTAATTAAGATACTACATAGCTGTATACTATAATATTTCATATATAATACATATATAATACATGATTTATTTTGATGTAATATTTTGTGGTGGAACAAGTAAAAATGTTATAAGCAAAGTAAAAAATTACTTAACCACCCAAAAAACCTAACTCAGGCTCATTCTGAAAACGTACCGCTATATACATTTCTGGAGAGCTACAAATACATCCCAGGAGGTATGTTTTTCTGCAGTTTTTGTTTTCGCAAGTCCACCAGAGGCCGCTGTGTACGCTTTTTGAGATCTCAAATTTCTCTTGTGAGTGCCATTCAAGCCTGCTCTTCTCACATAAATACACCAGAAGCCGATGTTGACTGACCGACTGAATGTCTGACTTACCTGCCGATCGACTGACCCACCCTCCTCCTTCCCTAACCCCAGCCAATAGTATTTTCAAAAGCACCAATACACCCGCCCACCCATTTCCCTAAACCTAACTAACAGTTTTAAAAAGCAACCCAGAAAAAGAAAAGCTCTTGCCTGATTTTTACCATGTTTTCAAATTTTACCACATTCTTACCCTGTTATTTACTGTTATTTACTGTTTACTGTATTAATGTTTTTGTCTTACCCGCTTTCTAGAACTGTTCTTCGCCTGGACTCAAACCCCTTCATCGTGGTCAACTCCTCTCTGCATCTCTAGTCCACCAACGTGCCTGACAAGCTAACTGGACAAAGTGGTAACAGCAGTAAAACCGTCCATGCGGAGGTAAGCGTGAAAAGGAGTGGCGTCATACCACCCTGTAGCAGTTTAAAGACGAAATGGCTTCTGGCTACATAATTCGCGATCTCCAGAAATGTATATAGGGCTGCATTTTTAGAATGAGCTTGTGTTGCAACCAACTTACTTTATTTTTGAAACTCACACAGCGAATGTTTTGCAACTGTTCATATAAGCTACATGGGTTTTATAGCTGTTTTTATAGATGTTTTAGACTAAGTAATGCTGAGAAGAATAACAAAGAGTATACACCAGACAAATCAATGCCACTGAAGACCATAGAACACATTATAATGTGTTATATCAATGTTACAGAAATCTCAAAGCTGTAAACTCCACATTACATTACACTGAATATAATCTCACCATTACCTGAAAGGTCACCGAATATTTGGGAGACTCTAATGAGCTTGAAATATTCATACTCTGTAAATTGATTTGCCTCATTTTGCCACCCCACAGAGTGTGATTCTCCTGTGGGTTTCATTCAGGCAGAGCTGACAGGAGCGCTTATAGCAGACCTGCAGGGCTTACCAGGCCTATCTGAGTTTGGGCCACTTAAGGAACAAATTAGAGACCAGTGGCTGCATGCTCTCACAACCCAAAAATTCAGCAAAAATGTATGTCCCCTGATAACTCGTAAGCACAAGAGCTGTGAAAGTAGAGCTTTTCCACACCAAGGATGAAGATTCACATTAAACTTTCAGAATGAATGAAAGCATGTGGAGTTGCAGTTTGCCTGAATTATTTTATTATTTTTAAATTTGATTAAAAAATATATGGGTATAGGACAAACTGACCTGAAATCATAATAATAATAATAAAATTTGCGCTTACACATTTTTAAAGGTGCAATTCTGGCTCTTAATAAACAATTAACTATGACTTTTGCCTTAATAAACTCCTAATTTGCTGCTTATTAATAGTTATTGAGGTAGTAGTTGGGTTTAGGTATTGGGTACAATTAGGCATGTAGAAGTAATATGATCATGGAGAATATGTACTTTATAAGTACTAATAAACAGCAAACATTTTAATAATAGGGGGGCAATAAGCCACTAGTTAGCCAGAGCTGGTGCTTGTATTCAAAGTGTTACCATGCACATTGCAAACACAATGTGCAAGAATAATCAGTGGGAAAAATGTGAAAAAGTCACAGCAAGTTCCAAAAAGAACATAAAAAGAAATAAAATTGAGCCAACTGAATAATATTGCAATAGTGCAAAGACTAACAGCGCTTTTTGGTTAGCTTCAGTATCAGTATCAACAGGCCTCTCAATGACCAGACTCAATGAGAGCTGCAGTATGACTGCAGAAACACTGCTTGGTAGTTTTACCCATGCTTGACATTCTCGCTCTGCGTTTCTACAAAGCCACAGCAACTAAAAATCAATATACAGGCTTTCTTTAGCTTTACAAAACTATGACCAAGACTCTTAAAACATATTCCAAGTGGGACTTTAAACTTTATCATCCACCTTTCTGGCTCAAGCCCAAAGTCTACTTCAATTTTTAGTTGAACACACAAACTTTCAAAGTATATACTCCATCTGACAGTGTGCGAAACACAAGCAAACGACACATGCACACTTGAAATATTTGTCCTTTTTCAGTCTGTAATTGTTCTCTCCAAAGGTTATGAGACATAAAGATGTCTTTGCACTTGTTTAATATTGAGTTGTGGTTATTATATTATCCCCTCACTTAAGTATATTTATTGCAGCTCCTTGTTTTTAGTTACTATTCTGACTGTGAAACAATTGCCCGGTTCAGTCTTAGTCCAGTGGTTAGTGTGCCGACATATAGCGCAGCAGTGCACCAGGCGTCCTAAGTTCAAATCCCGGCTTGTGGCCTTCTGTCTCTCTCTTGACTACCTGTCATTCTACTGTCCTGTCAAATAAAAGCAAAATGCCAAAAAATAAATGTTAACACTTTGGAGAATATATGGCAGTCCAATATATTCAACCCACACTCATGCTGATTGCGTACCCCTATTTACATTTCTGGACAGTGCCAAATACACCCAAGAGCTACGTCTTTTTGCAGTTTTTGTTTTTGCGAATCCACCAGAGGCCGCTGTGTACCCTTTTAAAAGATCTCAAATTTCTCTCGAGTGCCATTCGCGCCTGTTCTTCTCACGTAAATCCACCACAGGCCACTGTCGACTGACTGACTAAATGACTGACTGACTGTCCGATCAACTGACCTATCCTTCTTCTTCCCTAAACCTAACCAATAATGTTTTAAAGTTGAGCAGTAAACACCCACTTCCCTAAACCCAATCGACAGTGTTTTCAACAGCAATCCAAATAAAGTAAAGCCCTTGCGGCAGCCTGATTTTTACCACATTTTCAGAGTTTAGCACATTCTCCCCCTGTTATTTACTTGTTTATTTTAATTGTTGGATTCTGTTTTTGTCTTATTTGTATTCTGGAACCATTCTTCCCTAAACTCGAACCCTGTTTTCACGGTCAACTCCGCTCTGCGTCTCAAATCCTCCAACGTTCACAAAGAGCCAATGGACAAAATGAAAACAGCGGGCAAGCCGTCCATACAGAGGTAAACGGTCAGCTGCTAAGCGCAAAAAGAAACGTCATCATATCACCCCTTAGCGTTCATTTTAAAGATGAAATGCAGCCATACGTACTTCTGGCTACATAATTTGCGATCTCCAGAAATGTTTATAGGGCTACATTTTCAGAATGAGCCTATGTTGAATGTATTTATATTAGATCCTGGCCTAATTTCTCAGTTAGTTCGATTTGTTTAGACATATGAGAACACTGCAACTGCGCTCACATCCACATTTACTTTGCTAATGCCTCTTGAAAAGAATTGTGAGTTAATCTGGAGGAAAGACGAAGTGAAATGTCTTGATTCTCTCTCAGTAATACAACAACAGCTACAAAGAAACACAAAGCACAAAACATATGAGCTGAATCACAGAATAATAACAGATGTGCCCTGACCAATGAGAGGAGACTTGGATGTAAGACGTTTTTGATCCGTTTGCATTTGTTGCCCCTATAATGAGAACCAATCCAAGAAGAAATCTTAATAATAATAATAATAATAATAGTTGTAATTCCCACTTCAGAACAAAGCAAAACAATCAACAAACACCAAGTATAGGTGCAGATTTGGTTTGAATAAAATGGACATAATAAAAGGATATGATTCTTGTTTGTGGGGTTTAGTTGAATTAATGTAATGCTGCCATCTGAACATGCACAGTATATATCACAAAAAAATGACCATATAGAGGAAAGAATGCTACAGCATACATGTTTTCCCATAATACTTGTGTTACAGTTCAATGCAGCTGTCAGAGATGCATTCCCTTGGAGCAGTATGTGTGTGTAATAGAGGAATCCCTGGTGCTGGTTTGACTCTTGTACACATTTCATAATCTCCCCACAAGTTCTCAATTTAAAAAAAACTGCATCCATCATACATGCACACGACATGAACACTAGGCGTGTGTACCAACATTGGTCTCATGGTTTTGTTCAGTTATGTTATTGAATTTATTCAATTCAGTATCATGATGCATTGACAATTCAATGCATCCTCAATTTTGAGTTTTAATTCATGTATCCAGTTTTACAAGCAGTTAGATATATGAACCGAACCTTTAATTTCACCTGCTCAAAGGAAAAACACTTCTTGAATGCATCAAACATCAAATAAGCAATAACGACTTGCTTGGCATTGTGTTCTGCTGCTCAGTGAGTGGTGGAGATGAAGTTTTTCCACAGTTTGACAATGAACTATAGGGGATCTTGGGTTCTACTGTACCTTCACAGTGTCAGTGAAAGATTGACTCAACAAACAAACTCAAAAGCAGCTAAATGTACCCAGATGTAGGCTTTTAAAATAGTTGGAGCATTTTAATTACTTGCACACGTGTCTCACCCCCCTCACCGTAGTTTGCTACTCATGTCCCGCTTTCCTTGCCTCCAAAAATGATCAGTACACCTTAACCTGTTACGGGCTGTTACTAAACCAATACTGAATCGTCCTCATCTGCATTGCAATGCACTATAGAAACAAATAATCCTGACATCTCCAATGAACACAAGCTAACATTTGAGAGCAATCAGTTCTACAGATGGTGGCACCAACACCTGATAGGGTAGTGCTGCACATGTAATCATTTGATTTCATAATTATTAAGTTAATGTAATTATTATGAATCAATCAATCAAATTTTATATAGCACCTCATTACAACCAGGAGGCTGCCCAAAGTTCTTTACAGTCTTAAAAACAAGAATTAAACATTAAAACACATAAAATGATAAGAACAAGTGTCAATAAAACAGCATTTTGTACTAACGAATATCAAAAGCAAGTATAAATAAATAGGTTTTGAGTTTAGCTTTAAATAGTGCTTTAAATTATGCGAAGTTCTAAAGGCAGGGTGTTCCATAGTCTGGGAACCTACAGCAACAACTGAACTGCTGATCGTAAGGCCCTGTTCGGTTTATGAACCTTTAAAATCTCACATAAATATGAAGGTGCAAGACCATTAACTGCATTAAAAACAAACAAAAGTAGTTTAAAATCAGTTCTAAACTTAACAGGGAGCCAGTGAAGAGAGTAAATCATTACATTATTATTAGGTTTTGTCTTATAAAAATGCACATTTCGATTTAGATCCTGATGTGAAAAGATCTTTGTTTAGTAAAACAGTAACATCCTAAAAAAACAACCCATCTTTTATACTTTTGTAAATCCCAATAACCACAAGCACAACAACCACACTACAAAAATTAGCTAAACATCGTGGTTTTGAAGACACCTCTAATGAAAAAACCCTCAAGTCTCATTCCAAACAAATGCGAAACTAATACGACTTAATAAAGCACAGTTTTAATACATTATAGTACAGTTCAAAATGTATTTGTATAATGCTTTTCACAAGAATTATTGTCCCAAAGCAGCATTACAAAAGGAGCACATTATTACTACTTTACAGTTAAATTAGAAAAGTTAAGGAGTTGTGTGTAGGGTGGAAAGTATATAAGTTAACATATGTAAGTTAACATAAGTTAAGTATGAAAGTATAACATAGTTAAACTGCAATTATATAGTACACTGCCTGACAGAAGTTTTGTTGTCGATCCCAGTTGTAAGAGCAACAAATAATAACTTGACTTCTAGTTGATCATTTGGAAAAGTGGCAGAAGGTTGATTTTTTTTCCAATGAATCATCTGTTGAACTGCATCCCAATCATCACAAATACTGCAGAAGACCTATTGAAACTCGCATGGACCCAATATTCTCAATGGTTTGGTGAAGGAAAAATCATGGCAACATCAACAGCCTGAGATATCAAGACATTTGTGCTGCCCGTTACATTACAAACCACAGGAGAGGGCAAAGTCTTCAGCAGGATAGTGCTCCTTCTCATACCAAAGTTCCTGAAAGCAAAGAAGGTCAGGGTGCTCCAGGATTGGCCAACCCAGTCACCAGATATGAACATTATTGAGCATGTCTGGGGTAAGATGAAAGAGGAGGCATTGAAGATGAATCCAAAGAATCTTGATGAAGTCCTGCAAGAAGGCTTTCTTTGTCATTCCAGATGACTTTATTAATAAGTTATTTGAGTCATTGCAGAGATGTATGGATGCAGTCGTCCAAGCTCACGGGAGTCATACACAATATTAATTCGTTTTCCACTGCACCATGACTTTATATTCTATACTGCACATTATTTCTGTTAAGTGACAAGACTTTTCTGAAGTCAGAACTTACTGTCCTAATTAAACAATTAAAAATCAAGGCATGATCATATTTTATTTTGGTAATCTTTACAATATATAAGCCAGTTCTGATACCAAATAACCTATAAGTCGTTATTATTTGTTGTTCCTTAAACTTGGATAGGCGACAAGACTTTTGTGTATATAGTGTACGAAAAAGGAGTTGTCTATGTGTAAAATACATGCTTAATGAAGTGTATTTGTGTAATATCCCACATTTATTCTGTTATTTTTACTACAGAATATCAATGGGAATAGTCGGAATTTGTGTAATGCAAAGAATTGTAAACTGATCTTTCATGATCACAATGTTTCAGCTGTTACCAGCATCTCTAACAAAAACTTTGTAGCACTGGCGAGAAAAAACAGCCATGCATCCATTTACTCACAGTCTGGAGCCCTGATAACCTACTCAGCTGATACAGCCGCCTCCAGGCTTTTGGCCTACAACCTCTACTCAAACCCAATAAATACTCGTTCATCCGGCCCATTCCAGCAGGTGAAGTGCAACCTGACATCACCAGGCTATTTTTCATTACAAACAGATGCCCTGAATTCAATTCGGTCCAAAATGACTTCCACAAACACAGTCTACCCCTTCACCGGCATCCCTGGAGTGATTGATAGCATAATATCCACATTCCATTGGCAACATACGACCTTTTGAAGATGACAAACATGTCTTCTTCATGGCCGAGGGATATGGAGCCCACCTGCCCAACACGCCTGACTTCCTCAGCTACTACCTACACTTCCACCTCCAGCAACTCGCCCCGCTGTGCAAGTTATTGAGAAGAGATGCACCATGGGCTCGGGCACCTGCCTGCTCAGCGGCTCGGCTGGAGGAAGCACTGCTATCAGTCATTTCAATGTTTCTAGAGCAACACTTTATAAGCACAACATGTCTTTGCTTAAAAAAATTTAAATCTACCTCTACAACAAAAGGACAATGGGGATTTGTGGTTAAACATGCGACCGTGATTCCCAATACCAGCGATCTTCTCTTATGTCTTCATAAACTGCAAGGTCGTATGAAATCAGTGACCTGACAACCACTTGCATCTATGCGTTGCTCTTGGATTCTGCCGTGATCATGGGCGTGAAGCTGAAATAACATTTAGAGAGCCAAGCTGGATCAGATCACAGTGTGTAGGCTTATGAAACTGTTAATGAGTAGATAGACCATCGTTGTCAGAGATTGCTTCTTATTCATCTGTTCTCCCTGGTTAAACGTTATCGGCCAGTTATTCATAAAATGATCAACACGTTAATAGTTTTTGCTTCAGGTTGTACAGTAATTGTCGTATCTATGATGATGACCTTGTAAGGGCAATGAAGATGGCAGATGATACAGATGGAGAATTTTCATTGAAGCGCACCTGATTCGTTCATGATTTAAATAGTGGGCAACTTTAGCTAGATATAAAAGATGAAAAAGGTTTTCAAAAATGTAACAACAGCAAAAAATAATCTCAGTACATTAGAATGTGTTCGGTTTGAGATTCTTTATTCATTTTGAACTTGAAAAATAAGTACATTTTGCCAGAATCTGAAAAAACAACATAGATTTTTTTAATTGGATTTACAAAAGACCACTAAGTTTCTTTGTAACTGGTTTTCATACTAAAAAAGTCATGTAAGGCAAGCGCGAAAAGGAGTGGCATCACACCGCCTTGTAGCGTTTTTTTTAAAGACGAAATGCAGCCATACATACTTCTGGGTACATAATTCATGATCTCCAGAAACTTATAGAGCTACATTTTTAGAATGAGCCTATATTGTATTTAGAACAAGAATTTGATAGTAAATTTGAAATAAAATTTTAAATATTTTACATTAAATTAATTCTACAAAATATGTCTTGCCCTTTTGTAAGCAATAGATTTTTAATTATTTAAAATACAATCAATTTGTATGATCATCTTTTGTTTTATATATTTAATAAGTACAGTTCAGAATAAGTATACAGTTAAATTTTGCATAAATATGTATGTTATGCTAAATGACTGTGGAATATTCTTTTAACTATATTTTGACATCTTCAAAAAAGTTATTTGAAACATTATTTTCCCCGTGTGTTATAGAAATAACAAACTCCACACAAAAATGCAAACTGACCCAGCCAGGGCTCAAACCAGCAACCTTCTTGCTGTGAGGCGACAGCGCTACCCACTGTTGCCAACAGTGTTGCCAACACAATTACAATTAATCTTTTTTTTATAATTACAAACAGTATAATTTATTGTGCCTGAATACTTTACAAGGCTTTAAATGTTCACACAGTCACAAGCTCTTAAAAAACAATTGCAAATGACAAACATTTCAGTAACTTTACAATTAAACTTTGCAATACTCCACAAGTCATGCAATATTGATGTTGAAAAGAAAAATTGAGCAGCCCAAATAGAAATGTATCATAAAAATGCAGCATAACAACGCTAATGTAATATATATCACTGTGTTTGGATACAACCATGTTAAGAGGTGAAGTAACTTTGTATTATTTGCATAAATTTGCATGCACAAGCTCAAAAAGTTCATTTGTTCTTGAGTTATAAATATTGTTAATTGAGTTTAACGACGAAATATCTCTAAGTTATGTTATTATCAGGGTATGAATTACAGGGGGGTTTGGGGGGGAATGACCCCTCTAATTAATGCTTGATCCCCACTGAAGGACTTCAAAACAAGATGTATAGGGGGTCAGCCCTTAAATAGTAAGAAATAGCTTTCTTTGATCTGTGATCTATATCTTAAATATTAATAATTTCAAATGTATAATATAAATATACATTTTACCCACCATAACGGTTCATACCATTGTAAATGCATAGTCGTGCCAATCAATGTTAGGAAAAATATCATTCAGCAGTCTGAAACTGGCAGTTCTAGAGCACCAACAGACATCTTAAGTATTCACAAAACACGTTTCTTTTAAATTAGGTGTTTGTATCTGCATGTAGCCTAAAAAAGACAAATTAGACACATTTAATTGTAAAGTTTGACCTACAGTAACCTCTAAAATAGTCACTAAATAACTGAGGTGTATTCATTTTATTAATAAATGATACGTAATTTAAATATATTCATAAATTTGATTCACTGAAGAATTTACAACCGAAAAACTTGACCTCCCCCGATCAGCAATGTACCATTCGCACACAGGTTATTATTGTATTATAAACAGTATTATAACATATTCAGAAAAGGCTACGTGTCGTGTTATGTTATTAGCATCATTTATAACCTAGTCAATTTGTGTTCAAACAAACCAAGCTACTTTTTTATTATGTGTAGGTTATTTGACACTTAAACCTAAAAACAATCATAACTACACCCCTCATAACAATATCTATTGATAATATGAGTTTTTCAATACTGAATAATTCATTGCACGTAACCTTTCACCAAACACATCGGACAAGCGTTCATTTCCACAAACAAATGAACTAAAAGCTAATTTCGCCTTATTATTTTAACCTTTGTCTCTCCGAAAATAAATAGTCGATAATTCAAAGGCATCCTATGTCGGCTTCATTGACTTTCTGTGTCTGCAAAGTCAATCCGAAAGCTAAATGTTTCCCGTCATAGTAGTGGGATTTATAGGGGTGGGGCAAATGACTCAACGTAAAACTTGCTTGAACTAATTCTCTTTTCCCCCCCTTCAAGACCAATTTTCCTAGCAAATGCCAAATGATGGTCCCGATTTACTGCAACGTATCCTCAAGCGACAGCTTTCCCATAAATAAGTATCTATCCGCGAACATTTCGGACCGCAAGTTCACTATGTACAGTCTCCGACTTCACAGATAGATCTACATTCAGATGAACACTTTAAATACACGCTCGCGTTCACATCGCCGCTTTATCCGGCACGATCGCGCGATCATACACTTCAATATTTTCACGCTTCCACTTTCAAGGACACTGCAGCTCGCACTCATGCAATTACACACACAACAGAGATAAGGCTCGGAAATTTGCGTTTTCCGCCGGCCAGAACAGCTGACGGCAACGCGCACGAATAGAGCTTTTACCTTTTTACTGGTTCTGCTGGTGTAGCCGTTATACGGGTTGATTCCTGTCCTTGGCGGCACCGAGAGCAGCATTTTTACAGCAGCAGCAGCAGCAGCGCGCTGTGTGTCCGGAGCGCCTCGTACAGCCAAAACAGTCAGCTGACGTCACCGGGGACATTCAGCCTGGAGTCTGTGGAAGAGATTGAGCCGTTCTATACAACACACGCGCGCACACACTGCTCTTCATTAGCACACTGGGGGGAAAAGGTTAGGCTATTGAAAGCTATAATACTCTTTCAGTATTATACGAGTTTCATATAAACTTTTTTCTTTTTAAAAACAAGGCCATCAGCTGAAAGACCCTTTTATGAACTCGGTTGATATTTTATGCTGAATTCTCCCAGCTGTATAAACACTAGCATTAAATATGATATTTACTAGTCACATGTGCACCTATGGGAACAGCTGGGATTTATGTGAGAGCATAAATTCACATGTATTCTGTATTGAGACTCTCGGTTAAAGAATTACAAGTGTGCATGATTGGTCCACCACATCTCATGACGATTATAGTTTGCTAACACAATACTTTGTAATATGCGACAAGGTGGCTCAGTGGTTAGCACTGTCGTCTCACAGCAAGAAGGTTGCTGGTTTGGGTCCCGGCTGGCCCAGTTGGCATTTCTGTGTGGAGTTTGCATGTTCTCCTCGTGTTGGCGTGTGTTTCCTCTGAGAGATGCAATCTCAGCTTGCATCATAAAGGCTGCATCCAGATTCTATTATTTTCTCCGGGTGCTCCAGTTTCCCCCACAGTCCAAAGACATGCGCTATAGGTGAATTGAATTAACTAAATTGGCTGTAGTATATTAGTGTTTCCTAGTACTGTGTTGCAGCTGGAAGGGCATCCACTGTGTAAAACATGCTGGATAAGATGGTGGGTCATTCCGCTGTGGCGACCCCTGATGAATAAAGGGAATAAGCTGATGAAAAATCAATGAATGGAAACTTCTAATGAAAATGGAAAATTTTAACTAATTAATAATCTCTCCATCATGTTACTGTGTATGTTCTTACGCATAGATTTAACTTACATTTAGTCATTTAGCAGATGCTTTTGATATTTTCGGCTTAGTGCCTTTATTAATCAGGGGTCGCCACAGCGGAATGAACCGGCAACTTATCCAGCATATTTTACTTAGCGTCCCTTCCAACCGCACCCCAGCACTGGGAAACACCCATACACTCTTGCAATCACATTCACTATGGCCAATTTAGCTTATTCAATTCACCTATAGCACAAACCGGAGTACCCAGAGGAAACCCACGCCAACACGAGGAGAACATGCAAACTCAACACAGAAATTCCAACTGAGCCGGAGCTCAAACCAGCTACCTTCTTGCTATGATGCGATTGCGCTACCCACTGCGCCACTGTGTCGCCCTAAATATATTAATTACTAAACATTATTATTTTACAATCACATATACAATAGTATATTATGATAAAATATGCAGTGGTGTAAAGTAACTAATTACAAATACTCAAATTACTGTAATTGAGTAGTTTTTCTCAGGAATTGTAATTTACTAAGTAGTTTTAAATAATGTGTACTTTTACTCTCCCATGAGTACATTTTTAGTGCAGTATCGGTACTTTTGCTCCACTATTTTTCTTCAGCGCGCAGTCATTACTTTATTTTTTCTTGTCTATGGGGATTAGAAAAATCAGTCCTGTGATTCCTGTCCAATCAATTCGCACATTGAAGTAAAGAGGTAATTCGCATCATAATGAACTACCTCAAGACATGTGCGCTTTTTAATTGCAGCAAACTGTTTACAAGCATTAAAAGTGTCCAAGAAGATATCCAAAATCTTAACACGCATTGACTCAGAGACCCAGTGTTTAGATGCATGTCACAGATGAGATGACGGATGTTTACTGCATGATGACCGAAAAGGCCTTAAACACCCAGCAGGCACCAGACCTCAACATAATATCTGATTGAAGTTGCACCTCAAAGTCGTGAGGATGTTGCATTTTGTTTGCTTATGAAAATCATGTTGATGTCAGGACCCAACGTCAGGTCGACAAAAATGTCCAACATCCAACCTAAAATCAACCAAATATCCACATCTAATGATGTTGTGTGGATGTTACCACTATGACATCTATCAGGCATTGGATTTTGTTTGTCATACCTGATGAATAAATGTCAGTATTTGTTGTCAATAAGATGTTGGCTCGACATTGGATTTTGGTCACTTTCCAACACAATCTAAAATCAACCAAATATCAACGTCATTTGACGTCATTATTGGACATCAAAATAATATTGTCCTTAGATGCTGACTAGACAGTGAATTTTGGTCACCTGACATCGAACTAAATCAAACCTAATATTAATGTCTTATGATGTTGTGTGTCTGTTGGGCTATAATTAAAGCACTACAGATGATAACAAAAATGTGAACTAATAATAAAAAATGCTAACTAAAACTTCAATAGTTTCTCTCAATGATACTAAAATAACACATCAAAGGTAGTAAACAGTTAAAGTAGTCATAATGGGATAATATACAATGTGTTGTGGAAGAAAAACTTGCACTTGCATGACAAACATGACCAGACTACGGTGGTCAAGAGAGCTCAAATACGCAGCTTAAGAAAACACCTGCAAATAGAAAAACACTAACAAACTGAGAAAACATCTCCGACACTTGCACAAGCAAATTTTCACAACTCATGAAAATTAGGAATTATGTTGCAAATAGTGAAAAATGCAATGAAAAATTTTCGAGGGACCTTAAAAAGTGACAAACCAGACTGCTTTGTTTATACAAATAATAAGGTTAAAGTTTAACAGTATGTTAAAATAAACAAAAAACTCAGGCCACGTTTACACTAATACGTTTTAGTTTTAAAAAGCATAGGTTTTGCTACTGTTACGCCTTCTGTCCACACTACCTCAGAGTTTTTGAGCCCTGAAAACTGAGCTTTTTTGAAAACGCTGAAGAGGTCGTTTTTGTTTTAAAATGCTGCTGCTCCGTGTCAGTGTGGATGGGGAAAATGGAGACATCTGAAAACGGAGATTTGGCTGCAGACATTCGCCTGATTGAGGCTTTTTCCTCAATATTAAATGCACAAATTTCAGTCTTGCATCCTTTCCTTAAGTTCAAACTTCACAAGTTTGATACGGAAAACAAACTCCCGAGGACACGTCAGGTAAAAACAGTGTACTTTATAACATTCACATCATTCTGGCTACGTTGTTTCAACTTTCTTAACAATAAAATGAAAACATGATTTGAGGAACTGCCTATTTTCATTTTAATATTAACTTAACAGACACTAAAATGTTGTGGCATCGTGTAGCTACATATTTATATGACCGTCATCTTCACTGTATGAATATTTATAACAAAACAGAGCATATAACATATATGCCTCTTTTCATTTTCATTGAAATATACGAAACATACCCTCTGTTTTGCTGGATATCAATTTTAATAATCAATAATGGCCATTATAAAAGTATAACGTACAATAAGTTTATACAATATAGGAAATAAATGCAAGCAATCAGTCAAATGAGCAGAATCAGTGTGGTTACATGAATATATTAACTTATCTTTGCTCAGCCAAAACATGTTATCTGAGAGCAAGTAATAGATTCAAAAGACCATTAGATCGAGACAAGATGAATTAGATAACACATTTAACAGCTATAGTAAGATGAAATCCAGCGGAAGATCCTTGATGAGCTGTCCGACCTGCGCTACTCTCACCTGGGGGGGTGTGCTCAAAGCACCCACTGACTGCCTGGAGCTCAGACGTGCACATACGCTGCAGCGCATGCCAGAATGTGTGTGGGGTCACGTGATGTGCGTTTTCAGCGGTGTAGTGTGGACAGAGATCTTTTCAGAAACGGTAGATGGAAACGCCAGTGTGGACGTGGATCGTTTTCATACTAAAACGCTGTGTTAAAACTGAAATGTATTAGCGTAAACAAGGCCTCAGCCTTAACATGAAGCTGTCGAGATTCACTTTTGGGGGTTGTTCACATTTCTGTTGTGGTCTGCGCTACTTACAGTGCATTTCTGTATTTGGATGTGTTTGGGTATTTGTGTGTTTATGTTGTGGATGTGTTTGGGTATATAAATTTGGGTACATGTGTGTAGTCAAACTGATGAAGATCTCAGTTTGTTACAATTTTTATTTTAGCATGTGTTTTTTTATCTTGCAGCGCATTTGGGCTATCTCAGCCACTGTACTAGACCACTGAGGCAATAGGTATGTCCCAGTTAGCATATATTCTATGCTTTTTTGTATACTGTTGAGTATTATGAAAATTTCCAGACAGCACATCAAATGCCGTGATGATTTATTTAATTAACTGAAAAAAACAGAGTGTGTTATGATAGAACTGCGACTGCTTTGATTGCGTTCTTACTAGAGTGGGCGGGGCTTACAAAATAGCCTCATAAACTGGCTACACCAGACACTTGTGTACACATCGCGTCATTTAGGACACAGCTGATGTCTGTGGTGGTTGTGGCTGTGGCCTGAAACACCGTCACCAAATTTTTTACGAGTATACATTCTTAACCACACCTGCCATTTAACTATTTGCTCATTACAGTGTAGGCAAAGGAACAACGTGTAGCCGACGAAGGCCAGAAGACACTTGGGATGGTGAGTCAGAAGCCAGTCATCCAGCAGTAAGTCATCTGATCTCCTCCAGCATCACTGACACTGTTTATCTCAGTTCAGATGAGTGTCTAAATGTGGGAGGAGAGATGTTTAAAACTCTGGTTTCTTTGTTTGACCACTGCGTCGCTTCCAGTTTTCTGTCTGCAGGTCTTTGGCATTTGCTCTTGTTTATGTTTGGATAAGCATTACGTGCCACATTCCAATAGTGTTGGCACAGCGTTTAATACGTCGAGACGTATTTACACGTTTTGTGTATTTTAATGATTAAAGCCATGCTGGGTGTTCTCAAAGAAATCTCTCGAATCAAAACAGCACTGGAAATGTATATCTCCGTTTTCGGGAATGATTTATGATGTGGCAAGAGTTCATTTGGGTTCAGTCTTGCAGTTGATTTGAGCTTGGTAATATCAGAAAATTGGGTTTTAGGGAGAATAATGAGAGTTTGCAGAGCCTGTGAGCTTTTTTGGACAAATGAAGGTCACTGAGCTATTGATTTGCATATGTATACAAGGAGATAAACAGTTTGGCCTTCAGCAGTGGAAATCCAGCATTAGAAAGGCATTATGTCCCCCCTAAAAAAATCTATTATGTTTTAAAATGTAAATTATTCATGTGATGGTAAAGCTGCCATTGTTCCAGTCTGTATTCTCAAGTGATCCTTCAGAAATTAATAAATACGTACAGTTGAAGTCGGAATTATTAGCCCCCCTGTTTATTTTTTCCCCCAATTTCTGTTTTACGGAGAGATTTTTTTCAACATATTCCTAAACATAATAGTTTTAATAACTTATTTCTATTAACTGATTTATTTTGTCTTTGCCATGATGACAGTAAATAATATTTGACTAGATATTTTTCAAGACACTTCTATACAGCTTAAAGTGACATTAAAATGACACTTCTAAAGGCTTAACTAGGTTAATTAGGTTAACTATGCAAGTTAGGGTAATTAGGCAAGTTATTGTAATGATGTTTTGTTCTTTAGACTATCGAAAAAAAAATTAGCTTAAAGGGCTAATAATTTTGACATTAAAATTGTTTAAAAAAAAAAATAAAAATCTGCTTTTATTCTAGCTGAAACAAAACAAATAAGACTTTCTCCAGAAGAAACAATATTATCAGACATACTGTGAAATTTTCCTTGCTCTGTTAAACATAATTTGGTAAATATTCAAAAAAGAAAAAAAAAAATCAAAGGGGGGCTAATAATTCTGTCTTCAACTGTAAGTTTGAATGTACAGTGCTCTGCATAATTGAGTACACCCCATTTGAAAATGAGTATTTTTATCCATATCTCAGTGAATATAGACAATGGATTTTGGTGCATTTGAACAAAACAGATTTATTAAACAGATAAAATAATATTTTAGTCACCAAACATATTTAGAGATAGAAAGATAATTAAATTCAAGCAAAAAATTGCAAAAAAAAAAAAATGACAAGCCACAAAATTTGACCTCAATTTTTCAAATTTTTTGCTTCTCTTGATTTTTCCTTTTTTTTTTATTTGTATTTAATATTTTTCTATAACATACATTTGGGTGTACTAGTTTTTGGACCGTTATCATAAGTTATTTTGCTAGATAAGCTCCAGATTTGGCTTCAGTACTGACTAATCTAATACTGCATATATGCACAAATATAATGTTGTATAGCTTCCTATTAAAATATGAATTTAAAAGATAGATTTGCTGAGCACTGTATATACCCAAGAAAAAAATATACAATGTTTTGTATATTATACATTTGTTTGTATATTATAAATAGTTATAGATATTATTTGAATATTAATAATAGTAATAGTAAAATGTATTAATTTTAAACTTGAAAGAAAATGTAAAAATCATGTATTTAAAACAAATCCCATCCTATCATCATTTATTTATATAAATATATCGAAATTATTGTTTATGTGTTTAAATACCCTTAAATATTTTGTACAACATTTTAAAAATATATTATTATCGTATTGTTATTATTATGGGCATTTCTGTGTAGAGTTTGCATGTTCTCCCCGTGTTGGCGTGGGTTCTCTCCGGGTGCTCTGGTTTCCCTCAAAGTCCAAAGACTTGTGCCATAGGTGAATTGAATAAACTAAATTGGCCGTAGTGTATGAGTGTGAATGCAAGTGTGTATGGGTGTTTCCTAGTGTTGGGTTTGTTGCTGGAAGGGCATCCGCTGCTTAAAACACATGTTGGATGAGTTGGCGGTTCATTCCGCTGTGGCATCTCCTGATTATGAAGGGACTAAGCCGAAAAGAAAATGAATAAAAGAATGCTATTATTATTAATAATAATAGTGCTGATGTTAATACTTGGAAAATTATTATTTATATAAAACAAAATTATTATTTATATACTTGGACAGACATGCAACAATATAGTTGTATGTATTTATTTTTTACTGAGTATTATAAATATCACGATTATTAATTATTCTTGTTTTTGTGGGTATTATTGTAATTATTATTATTTCTTTTCACTATACATAAAATGCAGTGGTTCCCAAAATGGGGGTCAGGACCCCCCTGGGGGGTCACGGGACAATGAAGAGGGGTTGCTTGCTGATTTCCAAAAATCTAATTATTTTATTAAAACATTAGAATTACATATTTTATCCATAATCTCATTCATTCATTTTCTCTTCGGCTTAGTCCCTTTATTAATCTGGGGTCGCCACAGCGGAATGAACCGCCAACTTATCCAGCATATGTTTTATGCAGTGTATGCCCTTCACCCATGTGTATGCTAACACCCATACACACTCATTCACACACACATACACTAAGGACAATTTAACTTACCCAAATCACCTGCTACATGTCTTTGGACTGTGGGGGAAACCGGAGCACCCGGAGGAAACCCACGCGATCACGGGGAGAACATGTAAACTCCACACAGAAATGCATTACTGACTCAACCGAGACTCGAGTCAGCGACCTTTTTGCTGTAAGGCGATCGTGCTACTCACTGCGCCACTATGACACCCTATTTTATCCATAATCTAGTGAAGATAAAAATAGTAGTTTATAGTTACAGCCTTTTTTTTTTCTATTGGATTGCGACCCTTGGGGTGATTGCATTATATTAAAGACACAGCAATAGTATCAGATGCAGCAGATTGATTTTATGGCACTAGGTTAAACTTTCTGGCACATTTAAAGCACTCACATACATTAAAACGCACATACTTTGGCGTGTGCGTGTCGTTGCATGCAAGATTTCTATATTTATAACCACCTCAGAGGATATTGGGGGTCGCGAGTCACTGGCATTGTTATTTTGGGGGTTGTGGGCTGAAAAGTTTGGGAACCCCTGATCGAATAGCCACCACTCTACACTATACATATTTTTTTCTGAACAACTATAAGAAAATGTATAGTGATCAAGCCATATTCAAAGTTTGTACACACATATTCAGTGTATTTATAACAACAGTGACAACAAAATAAAAATTGATGCCAATGTAAAGCATTTCATTTAATACACAGTTTGCTTGTTTTTCACATTTAGCCCAGCTAAGTCTGAAAGGTTGTCGAGATACTGTATGTTGCAGAGGGATCGATGGGGGTTGGAAATTCCTCTGGTGTTTGCACATACCTTGAATTCTTCAGGTGTTGTCAGCATGGCCATTGCCGTAATTATCGCCCCATGAAAGCCTTCCTCACTTCCTAACCCGCTATTTAGGACATCCTCCTTTGAAGGAAATACCTTTTCTGGACAGAAACATTATGCATTGGTAACACTGGGTTGCATATACACTCAAAAAAATGATATGGGGGGGGGGGGGGGGGGGTTGGCAACTCAATTGTTTTATGTTCAGTCAACTTAAAATTGTAAAAACCTGTTAAAAAGTTAACTTAATTGCTTCACGTTGTCCCAACACAAATTGATTATGTGGAACGCAGCATTTTTTTACAATGTACATTCAGTTTTTGTCTTAGAATTTTTGTATTTTGTTGCAAACACTTTGTTTACCCTTAATGGGACACGGCGTCGCCATCTTTCCAGTGTCAATTTTGGCGAAGGCAATCACATTCTGAGCTCAGTGACATCTGCAGTGCAGGGCCGGGAGATTCGCAGACCTGATTTATGCAACTATCCATCTTCGCTCAAGGCTGAGGGCCAGAGGAGTAATGTTGGCCTAGCAGACGTCCCACAGTCCAAGATGTGTGATGTAATTTACCCAATGTTCACACGCATACACAAACACGGACGCACACTAGAGAAAAGGTCTCGGCTGCTGCCAATTATTCATAGTGGCTCACACATATATGGGTGATGCTCAAAGGTAACCGAAAGCAATACAATCTATTACTGAGACATCATATTTGTGCCTTCATTGGCTTGTCAGAAAGTAATTGCATATATACATATGTACATACAGACTTACATGCATACATACATTGGCCTCCTTTTAATATAAAGATTTGAATCCCTTTTTCAGTGAATGTGGACAGTAGCATACAGTATTGCACTGTAAAGTGTGGACGAGAGAGCTTAATGTGCTGCTATTTAAGAAAACACATGCAATTACAAAAAACACCAGCAAATTATGAAAAGATCTTCATCCATTTGACAGCACTCGTGCTTTAAATCCTCACAATGCAAACAAATTAATAAAACGCGCTGCATTTTCTCACAACACAACAATTTACAAAAATGCGCTGCATTTTCTTACAATACTTGCAAAAAGAACGGAACACAACGGAAACGTTTCAAGTGGACCCTAAAACATGACGGGCGCCACTGTACCGTGTCTATTGCTCAGGGAAGTTGTAGGTGATCTTTTTTGTTTGTTTATTGTAACATCCTGATTCCCTTCTTTAGTATTTTATTAGCCTATATAACCATAATCTCAATAGCTGGATCTGTCTTGTTTTAAGGTCCTCTTAAAACATTTCTGTTGTGTTCTGGGCTGTTTGAAAGTGTTGTAAGAAAATGCAGTGCATTTTTGTAAATTGTTTGCGTTGTTAAAAATGCAGTGTGTTTTCATAAATTTTTGCATTCCAAGAAAATGCAGCACATTTTTGTAAATTGTTTGTGTTGTAAGAAAATGCAGTGTGTTTTCGTAAACTGTTTGCATTGTAAGAAAATGCAGTGCGTTTTTGTAAATTGTTTGCGTTGTAAAAAAATGCAGCGCATTTTTGTAAATTTGTTTGTGTTGTAAGAAAATGCAGTGCGTTTTTGTAAATTTGTTTGTGTTGTAAGAAAATGCAGTGCGTTTTTGTAAATTTGTTTGTGTTGTAAGAAAATGCAGTGTGTTTTCGTAAACTGTTTGCATTGTAAGAAAATGCAGTGTGTTTTTGTAAATTTGTTTGTGTTGTAAGAAAATGCAGTGTGTTTTTGTAAATTTATTTGTGTTGTAAGAAAATGCAGCGCGTTTTGTAAATTTGTTTGTGTTGTAAGAAAATGCAGTGTGTTTTTGTAAATTTGTTTGTGTTGTAAGAAAATGCAGCGCGTTTTTGTAAATTTGTTTGTGTTGTAAGAAAATGCAGTGTGTTTTTGTAAATTGTTTGCATTGTATGAAAATGCAGCGCATTTTTGTAAATTTGTTTGTGTTGTAAGAAAATGCAGCGCGTTTTTGTAAATTGTTTGCATTGCAAGAAAATGGAGTGCGTTTTTGTTTGCATTGTAAGAAAATGCAGCGCGTTTTTATAAATTGTTTGCATTGTAAGAAACTGCAGCGTGTTTTCGTAAATTGTTTGCATTGTAAGAAAATGCAGTGTGTTTTCGTAAATTGTTTGCATTGTAAGAAAATGCAGTGTGTTTTCGTAAACTGTTTGCATTGTAAGAAAATGCAGTGTGTTTTCGTAAATTGCGTTGTAAGAAAATGTAGTGTGTTTTAGTAAACTGTTTGTGTTGTAAAAAAAATGGAGTGTGTTTTCGTAAATTGTTTGCGTTGTAAGAAAATGGAGTGTGTTTTCGTAAATTTGTTTGTGTTGTTAGAAAATGCAGCGCGTTTTTTTTCACACAACCAAAACTAATTAATAAACTGCACGGTATTTTCTGCAATGCAATTTTTAAAAATGTGTTTGTGTTGTGAGGATTTGGAGCATGTGTGCAGTCAAATATATAAAGATCTTTTCTTAAGTTTCTGGCATTTTTTGTAATTGCATGCGTTTTCTTAAATTGCAGCACGTAAAGCTCCCTCGGTCACCGCAATATTGATTCATTTTTACAGTTTATACAGTTTTAACAGATACAGATTCATACTGTTATAACATAAGAGTCTAGAATCTAACATCTTTTTAAAATAATATGTTTTAATTCAAATGATGAGCTGTAAAAATAACGGCAGCCTACACAATAAATAAATAAACCAAATTTAATATTTTAGATTACCTCCTTGATTTCTTTTCTGTTTATTTCTTACGGTGTAAAAGAGTGATTAGTTGACTTTACTTTTAAAAAATGAGTAAACCCATTGCCTTAAAATTATTAAGTAAATTAACTGTGTGCATAATTATAAAAAGTTAAAATAACTTAACAGTTCCGAGTTACAATGGGTTTACTCACTTTTTTAAAGTAAAATCAACTTGTTTAAAAATCAAAGTTAGTTTAAAGTCCAATTTACTAACGTACCATCAAGTTGTTTCAAGCTTTATGAGTTTCTTTTTTTGTATTGAACACAAAAGATTTTATTTAGAAAAAATTTTTATTTAGAAAAATCTGAAACCATTTACTTCCATAGTAGGAAAAACTAATATGAAGGTCAATGATTACAGATTTTCAGCTTTTTTCAAAATAACCTCTTTTGTGTTCAACAAAAAAAAAAAGAAATTACAGTGTAACATAATAATTTGGTATAAACAGTTTAAATTTTCTGGCTGGAAGGGCATCCACTGCATAAAACATATGCCAGAGTAATTGACGGTTCATTCCTCTGTGGCTACCACTGATAAATAAAGGACTAAGCCGATCGTAAATGAGTGAGTGATTCAATTTCAGCCTAATCTTATAAACAAACAAACCAGATTTGCACAAACATCCCATCGTAAGAAAGAGTATAATTTAAAAGCAAGTTTTTTTTCTGAGTAATATGTTAGGGTGTTCTCAATAATGCTGGCCACTGTACATAAAACGATGCATGCATGGGAAAAAAATAAAAACACGAGGGAGTGAATTGATTCGGTATATCATTAGTTTTTGTAATTTGGCCTCTCGTGCTCGTGACTGTCTGCGGCAGGTTGGTGGAGTCTGGGAACGCAGTCCAGTCCCCTCTCTCTCTCTCTCCCCTCCTCCATTATAAGCGGCTGGGTCTCCGGCTCTGTGGATGGTGAAGCGGGGGATTGTGTGCAGATGTGCTTGGAGACTGGCCAGGCGCTTTGCCCTGAGAGAACATGTGGTCTGGGACTGTTTACGCTGGCACTGTCTCAAATCAACCCCCACACAACATGCTAGGCCTCACAGGACACCACACACACACACACACACACAGATCTTTTTCCCCCCTGCTGCTGCTCAGGAGCCATTCTGCTAACTGATCCACATCAATCTTCATGTCGATTGTTGAGCGTGAGGAGCATCCAATGCCTGAAATAAACCAAACGAATTTAAGCGATGACCTAATTTGGCCAAAGTTGGCGTAAAAATCTATTTTGTGTATATGTGTGCTACAAATCTCATCGGTAATTATTCATCGAGGTGTTGTTGCTGACTCTTTTATTGGCATCTGTGGTTCAATGAAAGAGCTTTAACGTGCATAAACCATTCAGATGCAACAAAAGCTTTTAGTCTACATAGGTTAATTGCTCTTTTTTGCTCTTTGTTTGTTGAAAGGATCTCTGAGTGGAACCCCAAACATGGGATTTCCAAAAAAAAGCACTGTTTGGAAACTTTATTTATTGTGGGTAAATGGTAAAAAAGGAAAACACTGAAGAATATGAAGAATGTTTCAAAAATCTAACTAAAGAATCTGGGTAACACTTTAGTTTATGCGTACCAGTTCTCACAATTAACTAGTGGCTTATTACCTTCCTATTATTAAGGTATTGGCTGTTTATAAGTACTCATAAAGCACATATTTTGCATGATTTTATTCTACATCACTAATCCTGCCAAATACCTAAACCCAACTATTACCTTAAAGGGCACCTATGATGAAAATCATCTTTTATAAGCTGTTTGGAAAGAACTGTGTGTAGGTATAGAGTGTCCACAGTCATATTGGGGTGATAGAAACACAATAAGTCTCTTTTTTAAATTTCCTGACGTTAAAATAGGATCTAAATCCCTCCCATTTTGAGGCCCACCGCAACGTGACGTAAGAGTTCGGTTTTGCTACCTACCGAATTGATTGACAGCCGCGTATTATCATGTATCAACAAGCCAGGACGTGCGAAAAGCAACTGGGATTAAAAGATCTGTTCAGCTCGCTGTGATCATCCATTATCATCATATATGATCAAGAATGAGTTTTACAAGTTTAAGACGATTTTAAAACAGTGCATGTGTGTAATGAAGTACAGCGATTTTACTGCCTTTATTACCACAGTCGCGTGTCAGCACAATTATAAAAGAAGACGCTTCAATCCCAGTTTGTGGACGTTAAATCACGTTTATTTTGTGCATTAACATAACAAATATCCCTACAGCAGTGGATATTAACATGTATCCTGAAATAAAGTTATGTTGTATTTCTCAGAAGCATTACATGAGATCTGCTTCCTTCATGTCTGTCACTGTGCTGTTTATCTGACGCAGCCGAGGCGGAGATTGAGACACACACTGACAGGTACGTGGGAACCGTGGGCGAAGAGAACCAGCATTAAAGGCACAGGCCACAAAAACTGCTACATTGTGTTCAAAGCAGAGGATTCTAATGTTTTGAAAGGTATAATAAATTATCTGATGAGTGTTTTGAGCGGAAACTTTACAGACACATTCTAGAGACACAACAGACTAATCTTAAATCTTGAAAAAGCTGTAAAATGGGTGCCCTTTAATAACTATTAACAAGCAGTAAATTAAGAGTTTATTAATTAATGGTTTATTAAAAGTGAGAATTGAGACCAGAGCCTTTAACACTCTTAAACATAAAGTTTCTTTATTGGCATCTTTGATTCAATAAAGAAGCTTTAACATTCATGGAACTTTTTGATTGCGCAAAAAGATTCTTTAGAGAGAGAAAAATGGATTCTTTTCATTCTTAGAATGTTTTCACACTGTGGTTCTTTTAAGAAATCATCACGGTCTGCGTCAAGCTTTTGAAAGTAAGAAAAGGTTACGAGATAATTCATATCCATACATAATTCATTTGGATTCATTTGAAACTAAAACAAAACTTGCTGGTTGAATTAAAGTAACTTTATGTCAGAATTGGCTAGGGGTATGAATAATTTTAGACTTAATTGTAATAAATGATCGTTCCAGATGGGGGCTTTCGCAGCAGTGTTATAGAAGAGCCTTTTTTTGTTTTCTTTCAGTGACCAGTTCTGAACATCTATTCTTTTACACTGGAAAATTGTTCCTCTATGGCATCACTGAACAATACAAGCTTTAGGAAGTTTTACTTTTAAAGAGTGTCTCCATGAACCATCATTTTTACACTCTTTAATATTAAAAGGTTAGTACACCCAAAAATGAAAATAGGCTGATCGTTTATGAGTGCACTGCTGTTTACCCCAGATGCCTGTGCTTGATTTCCTCTGCCTGAAATAAAGCACAGGCGCATCCGCGGTAAAGATAAAGTGCTCAGTGCTCTCGTGAACATGCGTCCTATACTGACACTGAACAGAAGAAACCAACACAGACTCATTTTGAAAATGTAGCCCTATATACGTTTCTGGAGGTCACGAATTATGTAGCCAGAAGTACGTCTGTCTGCATTTTGTCTTTAAAACGCACGCTACAGAGCGGTATGACGGCGTTCCTTTTCGCACTTACCAGCTGACTACTTACCTCCATATGAACGGCTTTACCGCTGTTACCAGTTTGTCCAGTAGCTCGCCATGTACGTTGGCGGACTTGAGACGCAGAGAGGAGTTGACCACGAAGACGGGGTTCGAGTTTGGTGAAGAACAGTTCCAGAAAGCGGGTAAGACAAGCCAAAAAATAAAATAAACAAGTAAATAACAGGGTGAGAATGTGGTAAAATCTGAAAACGTGATAAAAATCAGACGAGGGCTTTTCTTTTTCTGGAATGCTTTTTAAAACTGTCGGATGGGTTTAGGGGATTGGCCGAGTCAATCAGTGCTTTTGAAAACATTATTAGTTGGGTTTAGGCAGTGCTTAATCTGTAAATTGCGAGGTCTCAGAACAGATTGCGTTAACAGATCCTGCATGTTACCAGAGGAGGTTGGGGTTGTCGCGGACGAAAGTGAAGAGCAGGGTTTGGTGTGGGGGGGTGGGGGTTGGCTGGTTTGGGTGTTGCGGACGAAAATGGAGAGGGTTGGGGCGTCGCGGAACAAAGTGAAGAAGGTGGAGGAGAGGGATTGGTAAAATAAGGTGCCGGGTCATACTTCAGAGGTGCCAGATCCGGACATGGCTTGTTCCGGCACAAATTAGGCCATGGGTTTAGAGAAGGAGGAGGATGGGTCAGTCGATCGGTCAGTCAGTCGACAGCGGCCTCTGGTGGATTTACGAACAGCAGGAAGGTTAGAAGGACATGAGGGTGAGTAATTAATAACATAATTTTAAATTTTGCATGAAAGATTTGAAATTTAAATGTATAATATTGAAATACTGGTATAATCTACTGAAAAGCTCCTTAGATTTATTATCTTCTATATGATACTCAGAAAGAGACATTCAGCAGCATGTTCACCCTGCACTTTTCCTTCTATGAAACTTGATAGTGACTTTCACTTTTGTTTTCATTTACAGAAAGACAATCCTACATATATTCAAATATGCCACATCAAAATGTGTAACATCAAATGACTATGTGGCATGATTGAATTACTTTGTCACATTTTAATATTCAAATCTGCATATTCAAATCTCACAACTGTGTTTTCAGAGTTACAATATAGAGAAAAACTACTTCAATTTCTGACAACCCTTTGCCTTAATGTGAGAAGAAAGAAATAATGAATTTTGTTTCAGATCTGAATCAGTCTGGTCCTCATTTAATGACTGATGTAGAAAAAAAAGCAGCATGAACAGTCTACTTAATATCTTTTTCTCTCTATATGGATGAAAATCAAGTTTATAAAAAGATGATGATGATGATGATGATGATGATGATGGCTAAACGAAGGCAGATTTTTCTTTTTGCATAAACCTTCCCTTCAGTGCAACTCTTGGATGAGATCACATGTTTTGATGTAGGATGGCATAATAACCCACAGATTCGAGATGACAAATCTAATGGAACTGAAAAAAAGAAAGGAGTCTGCTTTACCCAAATTGGCGGCCAAAGCTTTTTGCGCGGGGTGGGTTTCAGACGGAGACAGTCGAATGCACAGATTGTCACAGATGCCTGGGGGGGAAGGAGGTCATTAAGCATGCATGGTTGTCATGCTGTGTCAGAAGAAGAGCTTGTTGGATTTATACCCCAATGTACAATGAGCTTTATCACCACCCCCAAGCCTTTTCTCCCAGTGAAGCATGGGGGAATGAGGGAAGATACATGTCGAGGCACGTGGACGGACAGACATCCCTGCTATGCTGCTCCCAGATGCTCCACATAGCCGGAATACTGTTCTCCGTCTGCAACATCTGCCGGCTGCACTGATTCCCAAAAGGCTTGACAGGAATGGATGTCCCCACATCACACACTGACTCGTCTTGACCTCTCTATGGGTTGCAGATGTCATTCAGATCAAGAATCCTTTCTATTTAGTTGTTACTCCAGTGATGAAAGCAGCTGATGTTTAATCAAACCTTAAAGCAGCAGTTTAAGACACTGTAGGTGATTAGGGTAAAAAAACAAGCAATATTCATCAATATATATTTAAAAAGTTTAAGTTTTCTAAAACGTTGTTAAAATGCACAAAAGAGGCTCTTTATAATTAAATATGAGCTAATTTGCATATATTTAAAGCACAAAATCTGAACTCTGGATGAAGTTAGTTTCCTTTTATTTGCAATCAGTCCATAATTCAATACTGTGAATAACCAGGGAAAAGAAAGATTTTTACATATATATATATATAGCTAATAATTTTGACCTTAGATGGTTTTAAAAAAAATTTAAATTGCTTTTACTTTAGCCAAAATAAAACAAATGAGACTTTCTCCAGAAAAAAAATATTCAGACATACTGTGAAAATTTCCCTGCTCTGTTAAACATCATTGATGCAGTGGGTAGCACAATCGCCTCACACCACGAAGGTCGCTGGTTTGATCCTTGCCTGGGTCAATTGGCATTTCTGTGTGATACAGGTGAATTTGGTAAGCTAAATTGGCCATAGTGTATGTGTGATTGAGTATGTATGGTTGCTTCTCAGGTGTTTAGTTGCAGCTGGAAGGGCATCCACTGCGTTAAACATGTGCTGGATAAATTGGCGGTTCATTCCGCTGTGGCGACTCCATATATATATATATATATATATATATATATATATATATACTACTGGTCAAAAGTTTGAAGTCAATATGATTTATAAATGGTTTAAAATAAGCTTCTCCTACTCACCAAGGTTGCATTTATTCATCAAAAATACAGTAAAAATTGTAAAATTGTCAAATGGTATTGCACTATAAAATTGTCAAATGTTATTGCACAATAAAATAACTGTTCAAAGGTAGTTTATCCTTTAATGTAATAATTTATTACAGTGATGTTAAGATGCATTTTTAATAAATATTTAACAATTATTTACATTTTAAAAATGCCAGCTTGATGAACATAATAATTTTCTTTAAAAAAAAAAACTGACCCTAAACTTTTGATCGGCATATATAAGTACATCCCTGACTCTCTCATTTAAATGTATATTTTCTATAGGATGCTTTACAATATTATATTTGTGCATATACATTAGATTAGTCAGTACTAAAGCCAAATCTGGAGCTAATCTAACAAAATAACTTACAATAATGGTTCAAAAATTAGTAGCCCAATTAATGTTATAGAAAAATATTAAATACAAATTTAAAAAATGGCAAAAATCTAGAGAAACTTAAAATATATTAATTTTTTATTGCAATATTTTTTCATGAATTTAAATGTAGTTTCTTTCCATTTCTAAAGATGTTATGTGACCAAAATATTATTTTTAATAAATATATCTATTTAATATATCTGTTTTGTTCAAATACACCAATATATATTACCCATATTCACTGAGAAATATAAATAAATGTTCATTTTCAAAATGAGGTGTACTCATTTATGCTGAGCACTGTATATATTTTGCTGAATAAAATGTTGTTTAATCAGACAAATTATGTATGAACGGATCTCTCTGTAAATTCTACAGGATATGAATAAAACTATAAAATTGGTTTTGAACATTTATACTGTCGCTCAGAAAACTGCTACATAGATAAAAATAAGATATATATTAATTTAGAGTTTGTTTTAAAAACAGTACAGATTATTAAATTCTATGCTATTTCAGAATATAGTTTCCCACCCCAACATTTTTTAAACAGAAAACGAAACATTTTAAATAAGTTCTAAAATAAAATACTGTACAAAAATTAAAAGGAAAATAATAAAAAAGGCAAATACATTTTAATTCACAAATGTGTGTGTATAAATATTAGGCCACGTCGAATTTCCAAAGTATTCCATCTGTTTACAGATCGCCTGTAAAGGGACCACACTTTTTATTTATTTATTTATTTGTTTATTTATTTATTACCTCTGGTATGTTTATTTTTATTATCGCTCTTTTTATGTATTGTGAAAAAAACGGGTCATTTGGTATTTTTCCATACCAAAGCTATAACACATTTATAATAGACTAAAAACTATTTTTTAAAAGCCCCAACTACCAAAATATTAACAATGCATGGGAAAAGAATGTATTTTGCTATCGGGGTCTCGCAAATTCTGTTCTAAACTAGCTATCAAATGTCACTGGCATGTTCATTAAACGCTGACTCATCTGATCTATTAGATCATTTTAAAATAAGTCCGGGCGGTATTAGATGCCTCATACTTTCTTGGCTGTGAATGTGAACTTTATAACTAACAGTGGACACACTTACAGGGGCTTGGACTTCGCTTGGGTGGAAGCTGTCAAATCTTCAAGAACTGTGTGGTGTTTTGTTTAATTTACTACAACCGTGGGATTTATTAGAGAGAGCGGTGGATCAAAACGCACTGAATGAGAAGTAGAAAACGTGCACTTCTTTCTTGAGGATGCTGTAGAGAAGAGTTTTTAGGCTAGTGTTTAGTGCCCCCCAGAGGACAGAATACTTACAGAATTAATCCAACGTTTATTTTAATTTAAATGTAATGATTTGATATTCTTGGTCTTGCTTCTTGTACCAGTATATAATAATAATAATAATAATAATAATAATAATAATAATAATAATAATAATAATAATAATAATAATAATAATAACAATATATTATTTTTTACATTTTTATATTTTCAATTTAATATACATTTGATCAGATATCAGCTTTATAAATTGTTTTTAAATAGTTTTAGTTTTATATAATAACAACACTAACTTGGGAGCAACATGGGCAAATAAAGCGGAAAATATTTTTGCAAGATAGGAGGGAAGGGACGCTCTTAATGAAAGATTTACTGGATTAAACATAATAAATCATTCAATGATATATTCATCTATCTGTTAGTTTATTATTATTTTTTATTAAAAGTGAAGTTTAATAATTTTACATCATTGTTGTAAAAAGGAATTTACCTAATTTAGTTAAAGAACATGTTAAATTAATACAATTTAATGTCACAGAAAATGTCTAATTATATAAATATATAATTTATTTATTTAAATATATGCACACACATATATTAATGCACACTTTGTATCACCTATTTACATACATAGCCATTTCAAAATGTATTATTATGCAACTGCTTTGTAGATCAAAAGCATAGTTCACCCAATCTGAATAGTCTGTCATTATTTACTCTTTCCTTACATGTTACAAACATGTGTGAGCTTTTTTTTCCTGCTGAACACAAAAGAAGATACTTTGACGAATGCAGCCATTGACTTTTATAGTATTTTTGTTCCTTCTTTGGATATCAGTGACCCAACATTTTTCTGAATATCTTCTTTAGTGTTCAACAGAAGAAATAACTGCGTACCACTTGTTTAAAACCACTTGAGTGTGAATAAATGCTGAGGAATTGTTTTGGTGAACCCTTTAATGTGGTATATAATATAGTAGTTTGGTTTAAACCCTGTATGAACTGATCCATGAGCTTGCAGGTGATTCTCTCTGTGCCTCTCTCAATAACAGATATTTTAATTTTTGTAACACGATTTTATCAAATAATAACATTAATAATAACATTTCTGTAACACGGTTTGAACAAACCACTTTAGTTTAGTCCCTTTATTCATCAGGGGTCGCCACAGTGGAATGAACCGCCAACTTATCCAGCTTATGTTTTACACAGTGGAGGCCGTTCCAGCTGCAACCCAGTACTGGGAAACATCCATACACACTCAATCACGCACATACACTACGGCCAATTTAGCTTATTCAATTCACCTATAGCGCATATCTTTGGACTGTAGGGGAAACCAGAGCACCCGGAGAAAACCCACGCGAACACAGGGAGAACATGCAAACTCCACACAGAAATGCCAACTGACCCAGCCGGGACTCGACCCAGCGACCTTCTTGCTGTGAGGCGACAGTGCTAACCACTGAGCCACTGTGTCACCTACTAAGTCACTAAGTGTATAAAAGAACAGGCATCTTTAAGAATATAATCACATATAAATTGTACAGAAGAGATGTATTATCTGCACTGTGTTCAACATCACTCTTTCCTGAATTTTCTCAGCTTCAGATCATTCCAGGTTGTGCAGAGATTTATTTATCTACACTCTGTACTCCAATATGCTTCTTCCTGGATGAAAAAAATGTGGATTTAAGACTGCAAACAAATACAAATGACGCATTAAGGCAAAGATCTTTATTATAATCATTATTTGTGATTTTTTTATTTGTCTTAGTAACGATTGTTTTTGACGCCTTGACAGTTTTGCAATGACCTTTTCCGACCACTAGATAGAGCCATTCAATTTGTGCAAGAAAAGAGACAAAAGAAATGGTACCTGAAGATGAACAAAGAAATCCCTAACAAACCATATTTACTCTATGGATTCAATTACAGTTTATGCTTTAATACGCTACTATCAGCATCCAAAAAGTATATATTATATAATATGCATAAAGACAATTATTGCAAGAAGACTTGCGAAGATTAAGGACGTCTTTATTATAGCAAAAGGGTAGCCAATAACCCCTTTTTTTGGCCAATTGATTAGTTATGATCACAAATGTACTACAAATGCAATGATTAAACTATGGTTAGTGAAGCAAAGCTCAAAAATGTGCGGTTACTTTGATTTAACTACAACAACCATGTTTTATTTTGTTTTATATGCATTAAAACATCGTATGGACAGGCTCAGCCACATAAACCTATTTCTAAAGCTGGTATTAATACATCACGACAATAATATTGAGGATACTAAAAATAACAATAATAATGTAATATAATAAAATGATGATAACAATAAAGTATTTTATTAAAAAATTATAAACACAGAAATGTATTATTTATATTATTATTATTATGTTTAATGATTATAAAACTAATTTACCATATTATAATTAGTTAATTTTGTCCACATTCGTCAGCTTTATCTATCATGCTATTATACTGATTCTAACAAAACACATCTATACAAAACAAAAAACACAAAACACAATTTAAATTGAAAACCTCGTCTGTTCCGTTATGTAACAGAAACCACTACTTTATAAAATAAAGGCTAGTCACTGCACACACTTACTACGAAAGAGCCAAGATGGCTGCCTAGCGGGTTCAGTTTCCTCCGAATGATGGGAAAACAAACGGTCAACCGTAAGCTGAGAGGAACATGCGCAGAAACGCAGTGCCGCGTAGAGCTTTCGGTTTTTTGGACTCCTGTCGAGGCGGGGTGACGTCATGCAGCAGTCCAGCAGAGGCTCCACTTTTCCCCCCTCACTCAAATTGTAACCACCAGCATCAGAAGATCAGAAGCGGTGGGGCACACAACAGAGGACACTTTCTAAAAGATTTATATTGTTTTGTTTATTTGCAGCGGGGACCGCCAATTAAACGATCTTCTTTTAGCATCCAGATCTCACAAAAGGAATAATTTGGTCACAGAAGAAACCGCTTTGATTTTTAGTGCATTTTTAACCAACCCCTGTTTGCATGCTGGTGTTCAGTAAGCAATATACATGAGCGTGCCATTTTACAACACCTCGCCTGTTTAGGCTGGAGAAGCCTCTTTTTTTACATCTATTTTTTTAATGACACATTCTCTACTGCTCAGCTACATTTGCTAGCGTGTGTCGGGGGGCGCAAGAAACAACAGACCACGGCGGACAATCGTGGGGTTTGGATGAGGTGTTTGAATCCAGCCTTACGTGAACAATTGTTGAGATTTCCATAGGCAATGCCATCTTGCAATGCAAACATGCTGGCTGTTGGATTGCTCTACCTGGGATTAGTTCTTGCACTGGAGGTTGTGGATCCCACCAGAGCCATTGAAGGTGAGTAACCGCGATCAAACGTGTTATTTTCTCCATGCATGCATTGAAGAGACAGTGCGTAAAGTTTTCAGACATGGCCTGGTAATAGTAGCCAAAGCTTACAGTAACGCACTTGTGGGCTCCTACTCTCGACACCCGCTCGATATATGATTGTTTCAGGTTTGCAGGATCGATTTTGTATAAAGAAGCACGCCGAAAAGGGCATTTGCGCAGTTTTGTTATCACCTGTGTTCGCTGTCCTCATCCAGAATCGCGCTGTTTATTTATGATCATGAATCATTCGCGTTTTCGGCGCTTGTGCGTTGAAGCCGCGTTTTAAACGACGCGTTTGTTTTTGTGGGGTCAGATTGGTAATGTGGGAGTTGAGTTATTTCATAACAGCTTTGCAGGCCTGTCTGTGTGCTCGCCTGAGTCGTTTATGGAGGCAAACGTCTGTCAGATGATGTTCTGCTGCGTGAATGAATTGTTTCGGTGTGAGTGGAAGCCGAGCTCGCCGCAGGTCTGTTTTGCATGCGGTGGACATGCTCCATATTCCCGCATATTCTCGGCGGTCTATTCAAGTGCACGGAGAGGGAAGCACATCCTCTGCTGGCGCTTCATGCTCGCCCACAAAACATGTCTTGTCGGTTCTTTAGTTTTTGTTTTGCTTGACGTTCCGGTAAACGTCCTTATTTGAGTAATCCTGAATCAGTTCCATTACTTGGCACAAGTTTGCTCAAATAGTTTGAGTTGAAGTGACCTGAGCTCTCGATGTTTATGTTTCTTAAATAGCTTTGCTTCAGGAGCCTGATTTAGTCATTGAAAAATCAAGTGACATTTCTGTTTATTTAACAAAATTAGGCATTTTATTCTTAAATTTTTAAATATAATTTAGTTTCTACAAATATTACAAATTGCACAAATTGTTTGTCCTACAAGTAAGTATATTTTCTTCAGATTTTGATGACAAACAAAACTTATGGGAACCATTTTCCCCCCCTTTTACAAGTTGTCAAGCCTCTTAGTTACATTTCAATATTTGTATAAGCGATATGTTACAAACATGTGATTCACACATTATGGCTTGTGATTCACAATCTGAGAAGTAGATTATAGCATTGCCTGACACGTACCAGTAAACATCCTTATTTGAGGTTGTTTTACTCCAAATCCAGTAATCTTGAATCAGATCCATTACTTGGCACAAGTTTGTTTAAATAGTTTGGGTAGAAGTTACCTGAGCTCTCATACTATGTTCGTGTTTCTTAATTAGCTTTGCTTCAGGAGCCTGATTTATACATTGAAAATCAGGTGGCACTTCTGAGTATTTAACAAAATTAAGCATTGTTACAGTAATCAACATTTGAAGTGGGTCTGAGACTATAATTAAAGTTGTCCTATATCTGTTGAACATCACCCACCCACAGGGGCTGTATGAGATCATATGTTAATATAATTATTAATCACCTGTTTCTAAATGGTCCATCTCTAAAAGTGAGGGGGACTGATCCCCCCCTTCCCCCCCAGTTGCTACGCGCCGGCCCACCCATACTTGTCTTAGGCCAATTAAAAAAAAAAAACTTTTTTCGATCCACTTCAAATGTTGACTGCTGTATTTATTTTCTAAGGAAATTCTGAATTGCACAAATTAATCTGGCAAGATTGTACAATTTTCTTCAAATTTAGATTACAAACAAAATTTACGGGAAGCATTTTCCTCCCTTTTACAAGTTGTCAAGCATTTTAGTTACATTGTAACATTTCTATAAGCGATTTGGTTTTCCCCCTATATAATGATCAAGACAAATTTGTGACCCATTTTTGTGTGGTGATTTACAAAATTGAGAAGTAGATTATGGTATTGCTTGACATGTACCAATAAACATTCTTATTTGAGGTTATTTTACTCAGAATTCAGTAATTAAGTTTGCTCAAATAGTTTAGTTTTTATATTTAAATTCAAAGAGGCTTCTTTGTTTATAGAACAAAAAAAGGAGAATTGTCTTATGTATTTAGGTTAGTAGAAAATAATTAATGTCACAGCAAATGTGCCATAATGTGCCAGCGAACGAAGCTGCATTTAATGTAGCCAGACTTCCTCTTTAAATAGTAGCCTTTACTATTTCTTAGTACAATTTATTTGGTAATGATACAAATTTTGATGTCATACAATGGTTTTTGAGAAGCTGTCAAGGCCCCACACTTTAGTTGTTTCGGAATATATGGATTCATCATTGTTTTCCCCTGTCTCATAATCAGAACAGATCTGTGACCCATTTTTGCATTGCAACCCACCAATTGAGAGCAATTAAAGGGACAGTTCACCCAAAAATGAAAATCGTCAAGTACTCATTCATTACTTGTCACAAATCAGCTTGAGGTTGTTTCTGTTGAACACTAGAAAAGATATTTTGAAGAATGTTGTTGACTGCTATGGTTGTCAGTGGTTATTGGTTTACAACATTTTTTCTCTTTTTCTTTTGTGTTCAGCAGAAAAAAACAAGGTTTGAAACCAGTAGGGTGTGTAATTTTTGAGTCAATTTTTATTTGTTGTTGAAGTATCCCTTTTAAGGGTTATTATAGGCCACGTTTACACTGTGAGGTCTTGATGCCCAATTCCGATTTGTTGCCTATAGACTATTTGGAGGTATGTAAACAAAAACAACGGCCCTAACGCATTTTCTGTTTTACATTTTTAAATTTCTATAGCTTCTAAGAATCCAAAAAGAGCCACATATTGATAAATAATGTTATGATAGCTGTTTTAACATTAAGATATGATTGAATTGCCTCTTGTTACATTAATGAAGTAGTTTGATTACAAGCAGGAAATGTTCATAGACCAACAACATCACCACACTGAAATGGTCTATATCTGATTTTTTTTGCTTGTCCGTTTACACGTTCTTTTATTTGTGACCCATATCCGATTCATGTGTTTGCACTTGCCATACAATTTACAAAGTTGCGCATGTGTAAAGGCGGGTTCTAGAATATGCGCCACACTAGCCATGATGGAAGAAATTGTCTTGCTTTTAGCTCTGCGAAATATGTGAAGTTTGCCCAACTTTAAAATGATTTTGAGGTGGAGGGTAAGGGCCGTCGTCGCAGCTTGCGCCAATGGTTTATATATGGTGTCCTCCACCATTCAGAGGAATTTGTGGATATGAGAGAGGTCTGGTGGGAGCAAATTGTGGCGGGCTTTAAAGAGGAGCGGTGGGTCCGAAATTTTAGGATGAGCACACACACGTTCCTCCTTCTACGTCATTAAACCACAGAGAAGTACCACATTGTCACAAGTTTAACATACAAAATCGAATGCCTCAATAAATCTGATCTGCCTGTTTACATGATAGTCGCATTGTCACTTATCTGATTTATTTCTGATTTATAAAGAAGGCCTGAAACCGATGTCTGAATATCCGAATTCATGCGTTTTTTTTTGTGTTTACATGGTCATAGAACAGATCCGTTTTGTGTCACATATGAGCAAAAAATCAGAATTGGGTGATATTTTAACTGACAGTGTTAACGGGGCCGTAGACGTTTGACACATCTGAATCTTTTTCTCCAGATTTTAATGCCAAACAAAACTTACAGGAAACATTTTTTCCTCCATTTTTACAAATTGTCAAACCTCTACTTCACTGTACTTATGGTTTATAATTTTAGAAATATGTTTTCCCTGTTCATGATCAGGACATACGTGTGTGTGTGATCCATTTTTGGTTTGTGATCAACAAATTGAGAGCCACTAAAGAAGATCATAGTGTTGTTTGACACATCTCAGGCTCAAGCATCTGTAATCCTAGACCACAAAAACAGTCATAAGAGTCCGTTTTTGTTTTTTAATTGAGGTTTATACATCACCTGAACGCTGATTAAGTAAGCTTTCCTTTAATGTTTGGTTTGTGGCTCTTTTATTTACTGATCAAAATTAATGATGGAAATTTGGAGCCAAATTAGAAAAGTAAAATGTATAAATACAAAAAAGTAAAAATATTATGATATCCTAAATTCTTCCTGAGTGTCATGGTGAAACTTTCGAGGGTGAAAATAAAAAGTTTATTTTTAGCTGTCAAGATTGATGTTAAAAACAGCAAAGATTGCTGAAGTCAGCAGATTTTACTAACAGAGCTTCCAGTCTCTTTGTAAAAATAACATGATTCTGCTGCCATCTTTCTGAAGTCATTTTTATCCTTTGGTAATTTGGCTCAAAATATCAGGTGAAAATTTGTCATTTTGCCGCTATTACTTACGTGTACATCAATGACATTTAGTATATTGACTATCAAGACCTTCTGAAGAAAAGTGTACCAAAAACATTTTTAAGTTTAGCTTCAGTTTAATCTTAGCATTCAGCATTCTGTTTTACCTGTCCCGTATTCAAGTGATCTGTCACTCATTTTGGATTGTGATCAATCGAGAAGCCATTAGGGTAGATCATAGTACAGTCTTGATGCATTAGATTCTTCCAAAGGTATTTTTTAAGTATTCACGACACGTGTGATAAATAAAGCACAAATAACTAACCCAGGTGTTAATATTATTGGAGTTGTTTTGTAATATGTGATGTTAAAAATCCAAATATATGACAGGAAAATTGTGCCTACAAAGCAGCCCAAATGCCTTTTAAATGAATAATCCACATAGTTTTCTGTGACATATGAATAAATTATACAACAGTCCTTTGAGTATGGCTTAGAAAACTGAACTACAAATGGCCCACATTTTGAATTATGCAGATCTAAATGTAATGCTCATGCCAGAGAAATAAGTGCATAATTTAGGCCTGATTATAAGACTTTGGTGAATTTTTAAGTCACTTCAGACATAAAATGGAACATTCTGCCATCATGTCATTCCAATTTCATGTCTTCTGTGAAATATCTATGGTAGATATCTAAATAATAAAATCTTGTCTTTATTTTTGCTGACAAACACTATTTAAACGAAAGAAAATATCCATTTAAAGTCTTGACTTTCACTTTTAAATTGATAGTTTAAAAGTATATCCAATAATGAATCCAATACTGAAAACCTGCATACCATTTACTCAACCTCTCAAATCTTTTTTATTTCTTTTTTATGTTGAACAACAAATATGTTATTTTGAAGCCATTCACATTAGTGCTGCATTTATATAGTTTCCGCCTTGATATCGCAATGTATGCATTAGCATTAGTTGCATGAGATATGTGTTTATCATACAGAGTTACAAGATTTGTGGAGTTATTGCAGAGTTTAACCTTAATGGAGTTGAATTGTATAATTTGCATGTTTTTTGCAAGTTTAATAAAGAATAATCACAAAGTATTTATATTTATATTTGTATTTAATTATACTTGTAATTTATTAAACTTTATGCATGATTCACTCCCCTACTTGACCATCCCAATCAATCAAAAATAAATACATTAGGTAACACTTTAGGTATCAATTCTCACTATTAACTTGCTGCTTGATAGCGGAGTCTTCTAACAGAGTCTTCCTCACATTGATTACGCTTACATGGACACCAATAATTGGATTTTAATGTGATTAAGACAATACTCTGATTAAGAGTCTACCATGTAAACAGCGATTTTAGATTAATTTATTCCGATTAAGGTCATAATCGAACTAAAGAGAAATCGATTTAGGACATGTGGAGTATGCCGATTCTTAGTCGCAGTATTGAAGCACAGTACAGACATGTAAACACCTGAATCGAACTATTACCGTCATGTTTTGGGACGCGTTTTGGGACAGGATGAGTCCACACACACACACACACCCACGCACTCTTTGCACCTACAGAGTCAGTGAAGACCACAGACACCTGCATCGTGAAGTGCGGAGGTTTTTGTTTTCTTCCATTCAGCATGCAGTATGAAGTTCCATTAAAAGTACACTCTTCCAGCAGTTCATAGTTGCATCCAATATCTCGTTTGTCATGGGGGCATGCATGAAATGTTCCCGAATGAAAGGGAAAGTGCCAAACCGCAGTTAAAGTAAAAACAACAAATTAAAAATGAAACACCCAAAATTACATGAAACTTAGGAGAAAATGCAGATAGCACGGTGACACAATGACGTCAAACGAATTATGTGCTATAACATTTAAAACGGGATCATGAAAGGAACATTCAAAAAGGATCTCATGTAAACACCTTAATCATATTATTGTCTTATTCAGATTAAGGCAAATAATTCGATTACTGATGTCCATGTAAACGTTGTCACTGTTTATTTCTTCAAAGTCTGTCCTTTCTTTGTCGTATTGCTGTGCGTTAATAACCATACAATTAAGTAACCATGTTCCTTATCATTGTAGACATGTTTGATAGAGTGTCATTTTGTATTTTGCTTTAAATGGCTGTCAAGTTGCATGTTAATTTGCTATGAAGAAAAGGAAATAATTAATTTTTTTGCATTTATGTGAAATCGTGAATATGTCTATATAATCATCTAGCAATTTTGAAATGATTGCTTTTTTGCTTGGAGTAGGCTATTAGGTCCATAAGATCATTTAAAAAATTTTATGAAGTTTTTAAAATAAAATCAGTTTATTACTGTATAAAAATACAACATTTAAAAATATTTATATTTATTGGCTAATATATCGGTTATCTACTTCCAAATCTTAAGAGTTATTGGTTATAGATATCGGCCAAAAAAATCCATATCAGTGCATCCTTGCCTAGATCCAGTAAAAATATTGTTTTGTTTTAAAATTCTGATGAAATAAGTCAAAATTAAGAGTTTTTCCTTAGGACAAGCAAAATTGTCTGCCAATGGAGTAAGTTCACTTTGAAATGTAGATATTTGGACTAGAAACAAAGACAAGATTTTTTTGCATTAATTGTATAAATTCTGTATAAATACAGTGATTAAATACATTCCTATAGCTTCTGGTCAACTATAATTCAGACTTAACATTGCTGCATATCTACAATGTGACTATTTCGGATGTGCACATTGCGATTCGATGCTGAAATGCTATATTGTGCAGCCCTAATCTATAACTTTTAAGACACTTTTGAGTCTTTTCAGCTTCCAAGATGAACAGTGAGTTCTGAACAGTTATGTTGTCAACCATATGTTTGAATGGTTTTGCATATTTGACCCACATGTCTTTCTTCAGACGGCCTGTCAGATGATTTTGACTGTCGCAAATGAGTCACCTCTGCCGAGCTCTGATAATACGTTTAGTTCAGGCCACAAAAAAAGAAGCAAGCGAACCTCGGCAGACCTCAAATGAACCTTTATCTTGTCTAGACAGGATTTGGTGCCTTAGGGATGTGGGTATTTTTATTATACTGGAAAATAAAGATAGCCATCATAAACAAATACTCTGTATTTGAACACAACTCATCATTGCACACTTTCGTAAGTAAGGAGACAAGAATTTCTTGGAGTGTAATGGGAGTGATGTAGGTTTTCTGATAGACGGCTGATCTGGAAATTTGTATGGAAATGATCTGGAGGTTCTTGCGTTGTTATCTTGCTCCATCTTCGCCTTTTCTGGAACATTTGGATAAAGGAGAGCCATCAGCCTAGACATTATGTTTATAAGTTGAGGGGAGGATTGGGAAAGCAGACCTTTTGAGACAGCCCTATAGGATCCAAAGTATGTCTACAGAGGCATTGCTTCACTGTTTTATCACATGTAAAGCTGAGTGTTGATGTTTAATGTACATGCTTGCATTGGCTTCATAGATTGTGGAGTGACCCTTGCAGTAGTTCAGGCGTAGGTGGGTGAGTGAGTGGGCCTGAGCTGGAAATGCTGCACTTACTGTCAGTGACTTCAGCAGAAACTTTGTGGCTTCATGTGGATCATTATTGGAGCAGGGAAACTCTTGCTATTTCTTTGTCCGAGTAGAGCTTAGCAGATGTTTTTCTGCTTTGGACCAGGCAGGAATGTGTATTATTTTTTTTTGTTTGTGTGTAATATTTTTTCTATCACTGTTTAGAGGATTTGTTTGTTTCTCTCATCATTTACTCACTATTATGTTGTTGCAAATTCGATACGAAATTTGTTTATCTAATGAACACAAGTGAAGATGTTTAAAATCAAATCTGAGAGATTTCTTATTTGCCCAAAACACTCAAACAATCAAAACATTCATGCAGAGATCATAAAATATATCCATGCGAATCGATGGGTTTAATCCAAGTCTTCTGAAAAGACAGGATTGCTTAACAAGACGGACAGATTTAATTTGATGCTTTTATATACTAACTTTTACAAATTAACATATGCTTATTTGTGAATGAAAGTGAACAGACCTTCAATGGAGAGACCAAAAACTCTCAGATTTCATTAAAAATATCTGTTTTTATTTTCGAAGATCAATCTTTCTTTATGGGGTTGAGTAGATTTCATTAAAGACTGAACTGAATTTTAGTAGCTTCTCTTCAGGGTGGCGCTGAATAAATGTATGTAAATCGTACATTTTGTGATCTGACCAGTTGTAAACCAGCTGATTCATCAAAGTCCCTTTGAGGCAAGTCATTTCACTTGGCGGCGGCCATCTTTGAAACACCTCTTTAGTCTATGCTCTGGCATTCTGTTTGAATGGTGAAACATCAAGTTCTCCAAAATTGCTTGCCAAGCTAAAGTTCATATTAGGAATCAACAATAACATTAAACAACAACTGTCTCTTTAGTTTTATTTCCGAACGTTTGAATCAGACAAAATCGGCAGAAATTTAAGTCCAGTTCCATCTCCGCCCCAGGAGACTCATCAGTCTAAAGCGATTGCTGATTGGCTCCTGTACTAGAAGGTGGGACTTCATTCGACATATCAAAGAGCATAGAATCACCAAGTGTTGACACTCTGTTGCTGTTTAGTAAACAGCCACTAGTGTCACGCGGATGCCGCTAGTGTCACTCAGCAGCCATTTTGGAATGAAAATTCCCGTAGAACAACAGCACGGACAACTAACTCTAGACAGAATTAATTAAAATATTAAGTTAAATATGAGTTAAAATATTATATATTGATACACCCCCACTAAAGAAAACATAAAAAAAAACATTTCAATGAAAAGAAAACAATTTCTAAAATGTTAACAAGTCTAATTTTAATATATTATCTGTTTAACTTATAATATGAAAGTAAGGTTAACAAAATAAATTAAGATTTTTTTTAGTTTTACTTAAATAAGGGTGATGCAAAAATGAGTATACCCCACATCAAAAACTACTTTATCTAGTTTGTATGGCCTCCGTGATTTTTTTATGACAGCACCAGGACTTCTAGGCCTCGAATTAACAAGTTGGCTTCATTTTGCAACATCTATATTTTCCATTCTTCGAAAATGACTTTGAATACACTCGGGAAAAGATAAAACACTTTATTTAAATTGTTTTCTTTTCTTTTTCTTAATTGTTTTAACAGATAGTTTTGCATTAAAATACTCAAAACACATGCAAATACACAAATGCATTGCAAATAGCACAGACCACAACAAAATGTGTCGGAGAACCCAAAAATTTAAAAGACTGTTTATTAGATTTTATGGAGATGCACTCCCACTGCAGAATTATCCCAATCCATCTAACATTATATTTTCTTTCTGAATAGAGATAAGTCATCTGGTGAAATTGTATTTGTATCACATTGTATATCGCAAAATAAAAAAATATCACAAAGTTAAATATTTCCAGTGCAGACCTATACAAACTCTTATTACTGCCTAGGTATACCTAGAGTCTTTTGTAGGGTACCTTCAGCTTCATTTTAGTTAGCAAAACTGATTTTAGGATTGCTGAAGTTAATGTGGAAACCTTCACAATGTGGATATTTTAAAAACTTTCACACTACTGAAACTTTACTTTATAGTTTTCACAACTAATTCACAAGTTAACCATACTTGTATTTGTATATCCCAAACGACACAGTTAAGCTAATGTAACCTTTACTGTACATTTAAACTTAACATATCTCAATTGTATGAGCTTCAACTGATTTGCTCATTATAAATATATGCAAACCAATTGCCTTAAAACACCAAGCTACTCCTGCCATCTATAATTGAACACAGAGAGAATAGCAAAAACAAATAACGCTACTCATACAAATCAGTTTATCTTAACTGTGTTTTTTTTAAAGGCATGCAAAGAACACAAACAATACAGATCAACAAATTGTACATCAAGTTACTTAACCCCTTGATTTGTAGGTGGTAAATTCTTCAGTACATATTTAAGGTTTTGGTCTAAACTTGAACTTGAAGCGATACTACATCACATTGTATATATTGTATCTTTCAAGTCTGTACTCAAAAAGTGTGGTGACAGTTAAGGAGGTAAAAAGCATTTATGTATTTAACAAAGACGGTATACATTAAAAATCTTTTTTAAAAAGTATTTTCTGTTGTTTAATGTTTATCAGATTTGAAATCATTTAAATTAATTTCCATTGTAATCTTCATCTAGTTTCCGCTGTAAATTTTTCGCAGCATTAACACTGATCGTAACCAACCAGTCTTTTTGTCTTCGGCTTGATCAACGCAGCATCTGATGTCCACATCTGTCTTTGAGGCTCAGATACTCCGGAGGTTTCTTCAATCCTCTTCTAATCTGAATAAGTCCACGAATCCTCCCACATTCATACATTAATACATGTGTTCATACATTCAGTGTTCATTCAGCCATTGGTTTCTCCCACTCCGTTTGATGAATGAATAGAGCTACATTATAACCCTCTCTCTGACAGTCTCATTCAGGCTGGGATTTCTTTTGTTGTTGTTCGTTGAAGAGCTTCGCAATGGCAAAGTCTCTTATGTAATCTTTATTTTGTGTAAATGCTGCTCAGCAGATATTCAGTTGTGACCACTTAAAGTAATACTCAATGTTAAAAAACTAAAAGAAAACATTATACCCTATTGGTTTCCTCAACCGTCTGAGGTGATTAGGCATGGGGCGAAATAAGATTTTGACGGTATGATAACCTTGCAAATAAATATCACGGTATTGTGATCACTGCTATAAAATATATTCTTTTTAAATGTCTGGGTTAAAAAACTTTCCCCTTTGAACACAATATATTTTATTTTGGCAAACATTTTAAATATTTTGGAACAGTAAACGTGTCAAGCTAAATTGTTCAAATGAATTATTGACTTCTGCTGTCTTCATTTATTTCAAAAGCACAGTTTATTGTACAATTTAAAACAACATCTTTGGATATCTTTTCTTCTGGAGACACTGTTGTCCTAAAAAACAAAAACAAAAAAAATGTAAATAAAAAATCTTACTCCTATGTTACGAACGGTATAGCAGAAAATTTTGACTGTTTTAATACCTTGACTTTTCCAAACCGCGGTATACCTTGAACACAGTTATCGTCCCATGCCGAGAGGTGATGATTGTGATATCATGAAATGCTTGATTGCATATCTGTTTTTTTATATACTGGAAAAAGACATTTGATCAACCTAGACAAATTACTTCACCTAATTGCTGAAACCAACATAGAATTTTTGACCAATAGCGCTATAAATTTGGAGGCCGATATCCAGTCTTTTTGTAAATATACGTATTTTCTGCTTGATTTCTGAGAAACACAATCCAAACACTCACAGTGAACAACAGATTTTATTTTAAAGCTTAACTTTAGAAAAGTTTTAACTGATCTTTATGAACTTTATTAATCAATTATAAATTTTTATGGCCAACTTTCTTTTATATAACAGATATTGGTTTGTTTTTTTGCCCGGCAAAAATAAACAAAAATATAAAGCAACCAACTCACTGAATATTAACCAAAATCAAAATACCAGTGAAATACACCATAAAATACAGAAATACGACCTAATTTAGCAGCTTAAAGATATGTTTGTTATCGGACCTAAAAGGAAAACATTAAAAATTGCATTCATCCAACACAGGCTCATTGATGTGCTCTGGGATACATTTTTGAGAACCGAGAAAAATGTGTTTGTGGGTATATATATATATATATATATGGCTGAGTTTTTTGTGTAAAACAAATTCTACGGAGAGGTACAGTATGGAGGTATGGATAACCTGGACATTTGTAGTCCTGACAGATTTCCTCGGTAGTTCACCACGAATAGTTTCAGACTTGGGATGTGAAGCGGAGCATCGTTCGAGTCCGGTGAAGGACGATTCCAGAAACCAGGTAAAACGAAACTCAAAAAAAGCTGTGTGACGTCATGGTAGAAGCACGAAACGGAAAATTCTGTCATCATTCTCTAGATTATTATCTACTCCTCCACTTGTTCCAAATATATTTGAACCTCTTTCTTTTGTTGAACAGAAATATACATTGAATAATATTAACATACACTTAAAAAATTATTCAAAGATGATTACTTGGATTTACTAAATTTTTTTACGTTAAGTGGTTGTGAACAATTTATTTGGGCTGAATTTAAACAAACAAATTAGGTTGAACAGTATTAAATTTTATTTGTTTGTTGAAATTCAACACAAATAAATTGTTTTCAACAGTTTTGCATGCAACACTTTTTTCAGTGTATACTAGCCATATTTTCCCCTCAAATTGATGTCAACAGCCATTGTTTTTAACTTTAAACTTTAAAATTCTTTTGTGTTCAGCAGAATAAAAAACATATAATAGTGTGGTACAATTTTGAGGGTTAGTAAGTGAGTAGTATATTTTGAATTTTTGGGCGAACTCCTTTAACTCCATTTAAAATAATGCAATTCAGATTCTGCTCATCAGATCTTTCCAGTTTCCGTGTGGTTTAAAAAAGGTTGCTTTCAATTTTTTTGCTAATATGATTCAAAATAAAATGCTTGTGAAGTGACTTTTCTTTCTTGAAAATATTCAGCCTACACTGACTTGATTGTGTACAATCATTGATTTATCCTTTCAAAATTTACCACGTGCTTGAAAAATTGTAAATATAATCTTTATTAGGTGATTCCATAATTTTGTTTGGGCTTTCAGGATTACAGTAATTTTAGGGCTCTAAAAACTTCTAATGACAAAAAATAATCTTCACGTTTCATCTTTTAGATGCTTGAAATAAAGATGTTGTCCTCTACATTTATTATATCCCTATTGTTCCTTTTATTGATTCTTCACAGCTTTGACAAAATAAAAATCTGAATTATTTGTCGCCATATAAGAATTGCCTCCTGAAATCAGAAAAGCACAATGTAATAGCATTAGATTGCTCAGCTGGAGTCTTACCACCCAGGGCCTGTGGAGGCTCTAATCTCTGTCTTTTGACCTTCCCTCTGCCCGGGAAGCACTGTAGACTCCTCTGCGACTGAAGGATAAATCCGGATTTGCATAACCGACTAGGATGCTCCTCCTTGTGTGAGTGGTTGGAAGCTATGGATGAAAGGACATTGTTGATGGTAGTGAGTTGAGTGTGTTGTAATTGGTGTTTTGGGCTTGGGCATTAATGTCTACCACTGCTGCACCCAAGAGAAAGAGACTGCATGTAGCAAAACAGAAGAAGACGCTGCTGTTGAAGTGCCAGTGACAGCTAACATCAGCGAGCGGTTAGCAAGTTCTTCTTTCAGCTGCTGGGACATACTCTTTAGAAAGTAAAAAGAAATGACAGAAATCACCATCAAATTATTTTATAAGAAAAGCAAATAACTTGTATGCAGATCTGAGAATTTTGATGTTTTTAAACTGATAAGCTATTATTATTAATATTTGTTTGGTTTAATTCCTCGACCCATTTATTAAGTGAATTGAATAAAACTAAAATTAGGGAGAACATTCTTCAAATTAACTCATTTTATATTCACTGTGTTGTTTTACTTGACTAAAACTAAAACAATTTTTCGGAATTAAAATAAGTGTCAACAAAAAAATAAAACTAAATAATTTGAGGTAAACTTCAAGAAACTTGAGGTATTTCTGTTTGATGCCAAGTAAATATTTTTAATTTTCAATTATTTGAAATTTATTTGATTAAAAACTACATAAACACACACACACACACAAACACACACACACACACACACACACACACACACACACACACACACACACACAAACATGCATACACAAATGTAAAAAAGCACAACAACATTACCAAAATGTTACTTAAAATTAAAACGAAAGCACAAGATAAATAGGAAAAACAAATGCAAACTACTAATAAAACCTTTAAAAAGTGCTCCGTGAACAAAAATGATAAATGTTTATATATGTGTAGGGGTTTAGTAAAAATGTCGCTTTATTTGGCTCACTTGTGAATGGTTTTCGATAAAAGATTCATCTAAATAAATAAATATAAATTTATTAACAGAAATTGTTTTTTCAGGTAGGCTTGGGCGGTATGCAAATTTTTATACCGTCAAACCCCCTCCTTATTTTACCTCGGTACGGTATTATCGTGAATAATAAAAAAAATTATGATGTGACAGCTTCACCAAACCATTGGCTTGTGCCTAAACTGTTCAGAAACTGAATACCAAACACTAATACTGAAACAATAACAAAATAACATGCACAACAGTATTAACAACTTTTATTAGCAATAAATAGCAGTTTATAAAAAAAGAGCAAACATAACAATCAAACTGAATTAGATTAACGTAAACATCCAGGGGTGCGTTTCTGAAAACAATCGTTTGCCAACTAAGGTTGTAAGCTGTGTTGTTACAAACATAGTTGTTGATTTGGCATTTCCCAAATCCATTGTTCCAACAAACATTCGCAAACTGCGTCGCAAACGTCTATGCTTGCAACTACACCTCTGGAGCTGTAGTTAGAAACAAAGTTCCTGGCTGTGTTCTATTCTCAGTTATCCCCCTATGCCCTATTCGTTTAGAAAATTCTAACATTTAAAATTGGTGGATTAAATGATTAAAAAAAAAAAGCGTTAAAATCATCACTCTTAGGTGTAATTTGCTTTCCAAGTATTTTTACAGTTCAGTTTTAGCGATCTTCATGCTTACAATTGCACTCCCTTCACAGTGCACTTTCAAAACATTGATGTCATTTTGAACACAGCCATGGCTCATGATGAAAGCTATATAGGTGACCTGTTATTTTAAAAGTGGAATTTACATTACGTCGGTCTCCAAAGCTTGTCTAAACAAAAAACACAGCATACGTTACTCATTTAAATTTATAGTAGGTTATTTATTGAATATCTGTACTGTATAGGACATGGGCCTGTTGTTTTGAACATTTCTGCAGTGGTTTGAATGTGTCAATTGTAAAAGACTTTTCAAAAAAATAAAATAAATAAAAAAATATATAAACAATATCCTATCTAAATAATAATATTATTAATAGTAATGATATTAAGTAGGATTTTTTTCCCATTTCTTAATAAATAGCCTACTGTAAATTAGGTCAACAACCATTAACAATTTATATGATTTATATATGAGATTAGAATACGTGTTAGCTTAGTGGTTTTATATGAAATAGGTCTATTCTTAATAATATTTGTAAAGGAAACATAAATAGGTCCTATATGTGCCGTTTATAAATATATTTCAATTAATATTGGAAACGAGTGCCTGTTTTTTCTAAAACTTATATTGGATTTTTTTATTTAAATGTGTGTTCGTGTCAAACAATATAATTTGCACATAAAATGATGTTTTTTTTCGCTGAAGAAGTTGTTACCACCCCGTTTAGAGCATCATTGTGGGCATTTTACATTATAACTAACGGGCTTCACATTATGGATCTGCAACAGAGAAACTACGGGTTTTGGGAAAGACTCGTCACTACATTGTTCTTTTCCCAACTGACGCGTCGTACTATGATAGTTCAGCTGCGAGTTATTGTCGTTGTTTGTGAACAGTTTTTGCACTGAGGCTCGCACACAAATCAATTAATGTACCACATCCTTAAAGGACTTTTTTTTTTTTTTACAATGTGTGAAAAGAGACCATTTCCACAAGTATTTTGTCACTGCAACAGTACAGGATTTCCAATGCAGACTGTCCCTTTTGTATTTTGTTGTTTTACCGAAGGCCCTTATTATTATTGGCTGTGTCCTTGCAGTTGGACCTAGATGTTTAGTCAATCAAACTCGGGTCCTTCCTCGCAGCAGTTAGTGGATAGTAGTTTCGTATATGCAACCTTAGGTTCAAGATATTTTCATCTGTCGCTGTCATCTTTTTGTTTACCACCTCTCCCTTCTCGTTCGGTTGAAACCTGTAATACTGCCAAACTGCAAAGTTGTGATTTCTTTCTCCTCTACACTGTCTCGTGATGTCAACCATGCATGCGCATTTTCAGACATTAAATAAATTATATTTTATCCTTGTCTCCTATATAAGTGCAATGTATTATGACTGCAAAATGGTATTGAAACTGATACTGTTGTTATTTTTAGGTACCGCAGTATACAATATAATTGAATTACCGCCCAAGCCTATTTTCGGGTGACCTTTTTTTTCAATAGTCAATTCTCCTGTATTCTTTCTATAATAACCCAGATGAACTCAACCTGCTGAAACTTCTGTCAATTGTTTTAACATTATTGCTCTAGCATCAGGACATCACAGAAACTTCTCAAAGCCATTTCTATCCAAATCTTTGGTGCTAAAAGCCGGTCTGCAGCACACCCAGAGCTGTGAAGAATTCAGTGCAGTTACTCATCCTGGAGGAGAACGGCAGTTTACCAGCAATGCATTTGATGGTCATGAAAGTGTCTCGGGCCTTTATTGTGCTCTGGGCTGACTTGTAATCAGCCATTGTGTTGTTTATATGAAATGACCGGTATTAGGAAAGAAACAGGTGTTGCGTGAACATCATAGCTGCCCTTTAATAGTTCTATGGGTGCTTTACATGTGGGAACATGCTTGGGCAGCTCCTCCAATCTCTGTAAATCCTGTTTGTAGCTCTGCGTGTTGCATATAAATGTATTATGGCTAGAAGCACTTTGTGACTTTTGTGTGTTTAGTGAATAGGCATAAATGAAGTATAACGGATATTAACTGAAAGGAAGTCTAGGCAAATAGTAATAACATGTTATAATAATAATAATAATAAGGGAAATCAGTTGATCAACACAACGAGGAACAGGGAGAGACCTTTTATGAATGGATTATTTGAGTACAAAGGAGTAAAAAAAAAAGTATAATATAGTTTTCTGAAACTCAAATGGCACTGGGTAGACAAGGATAGCAATGGATATGCATGCTCTTTACCTTTAACTTTGCAAACGTACACAAAATTTGCTTTGTGTGTTTGTTTAAATTAAGAGGTTATAAATAACAGTCCATCGCCCCCAAGATATTATACATACCCCAAGCAAAAGAGGTCCTTCGCTTATATTTCAGTGACCTTTCATTTATATTTTACTAAGTTTTTATTTTTATTTTAAAATGAATATAAGCAGAAGGGTTGGGCAATAGGCCAATAATCTCTTTTCCATTGAACATTACAATATAATTATTACTATGTCTTTTATATTTAATTAGTGGACTTGAAGCCTAACTACAACATGATTGTTGTTACATTCTTGAATGGTTATTAAAACCATCGGGTTAATGAACGTTTACCCGTTAAAGTGATTGATTTGTTAAATGTCTTTGCAAAAAAGATGCACAAATATGCACGATATTAAGGGAATGTTGTGCAATGTTGTCTCAAACAAACAAACAAACAAACAATAATAATAATTTTAAAAATGATAGATTAGTGGTGCATCACAATTTTGTCTGTTTATGTTTATGGATATGCTGTGCTGCACTGTCCGGAGCACTGGTTTTACTCTCCTTCCAGCTGTAGATACTGCGGACACAGAAAGAACTGCGCAAAGGCAACAATTTGTACAATATTTGGTCGGGAAAAAACGATCTGAACATCTGCAATCAGTTAAAAAAAAATCTGAAGACAAAGCTGTCTAAATGAAATGTTTAGCAATGCATATTACCAATCGAAGATTGAGTTTTGATATATTTTTGTAAAAAAAAAAATTACAGTATCTTCATGGAAAATTATCTTCTTTACTTTAAAATTCAAATGCTGCTTTGCATAAACGAAGAATCGATCATTTTGACCCACACATTGTGTTTATAGCTGCTGTGCTCCAGGGTCACAAATGTGGTTATTTTATTGGATTGTTTTGGTTTTCTGCCTTGTGTATTCAGAATTTTTGGTTTCAGACAATAATTTTCATTTCTGTGCATCCCAAGATAAGCGATAAATGTTTATGTGTGATATTACTCAGATTATTTATGATCGTGTCTGATTACAATGTTTCACAATCTGCTTTTGAAGAAATATTTTAATACGTATCGTTCCACTTCATAGGCATTTTATGAGCTGTTTGAATTCACTAAACATTCAGAATAACTGTTCAGAAGATCTGGTGACATTATGTGTGAGCAGCAATCCAGTACATGGTCTCAACACTATTTCATGGCAATTTGTAACATTTTGATTTAGTGGCTAATTCATATGAATTCACACACTTTAGTTTGATTTGCCTTTCATCACAATGATGTTTGGGTTTAGGGCTGGGGTTTTGCGCCATGCCTCCTTTTAAAATTTGCACAATTATTACTGAACTTGTATGAATTAACCACTAAACTGACTAAATGTACAATAGTTATGTTTCCTCGCCTCATCGTGCTGTTGTGTGTGCTCACATGTTTGAGTTTGTATGGACACTAGTGTGTTTTTCAAGGTTATTTTCTCTGTTTCAAAAGAGGTGGACCCTCAACCTGCTCAGTGTGATGTGCCTTAAATAGGTGACTGGACTAAGTTTGGCACTGGACACAGAAATCCAGCTCTCTGAACACAGAATATAACCTAACTGCACTTCCCTTCACCCTCGGGCTAACCCATATCCCGTCATAGCGGGCTTTTTTTAAACCTTTCGCATTGGAGTATCTTTTTTTTCTTTGTTCCAAGTGCTCGGTTTTTTTGGCCATTGAAGGTGTCGACGACGCTTATGTCTGTGTGTAATTTGCCATACGTTGTTATGTGAAGTGAATCCAGACTTTGATGATGAAGTGTTAGAAAATACCAGAGCAAAAAAAAACAACCACGTACTCCGATATTGTTGAGAATGTTTGTTAGAAGCGACATGGCATCATTTAAAAAAAAAAAATCCTCTTCGAAACAAATGTAGACATTTTCAGTCTCAAAAATGACATTGTCTTGTAAATGAACTAGCAAAATGCAAAAAAGCCTTACAGTTGTTTGCAGAAAGTCTAAAGGTAACTTGTTAAATTGTTGAATTAAGATGACGAATGATTCTTCTAAAAAATAGCTGAGCTTGATTTTACTCTAATATTGGGCTCGGATGGTGTGATTTACACTGTGTGTTTAGCTTCCACTGTCACCTGCAGGTCTGTGAGGCAGGCGGACATTCCTAAAGGGAGGAGAGCAGTGAAAGCTTGATGAGAACCAGCCTTGCTTCTGATCTCTCCTTTTCTTTTGGTCTTTGTCATTCTCCCCCCCCCCCTCTCACTCTTTGCATGTTTTCTCTGTATTTTAGGCTACAGCTTCTAATTACAAACAGGACCTTCTGGAATGTCCCTGAGAATGTAGAAAACACAAGAGTTTAAAGAGTTATGTAGCAGTCTTTGGAGAAACCTCCAGAAATTTTCTACACTGTAATAGAAACAACCGTGATGTACTTGTCATTAAGAACTCAGAAATCTCAACTTTCTGTTCCAAAATTCCATTGTGGGCTCCAAAGACCCAAGTTAAACCCAAGAACCCGTCTTTTACAAGCCCATATCCTCACTGAGGACGAATGTGCAGATGAAATCAATTAAAAGGTGCTGGAATGTGTGGCCGAGGCCTGGATCTGATTTGGATGGGCGGTGCGCTGTATGGGGGGAAGCTGAGACTGAGGGGCTGAAAGTGGGTCACCCTTCTCACAGCTGGCCTCACTGCTGCCACCACATAGAAAGGTTACAGCAGCTGTTGAGAATAGGGAACTCCAGATGAGACGAGCCCAGAAGGTCCTTCTGCCTTTTCCTGTCTGTGTCTACTGTAGTTTCCTGCCCTTTGTATCACTCGCCACCCACAACTCAGTGTTGTCTTTCTTCCAGATTTTCGATTAGCAAACTTCTGACTGCGAATGTGTAAAAGTCCATAACTAATAGAATGGCCATAGTGGTGATTCTGACCATTCATATAAGACTACTGAATTGACTTTTTATCAATTCAAATGTACACTCGAAGCTTCTATTGAGATTTTTGAATTAAGCTTTGAATATCTGTTGTCAAATGTTTTAAAGTCATTATCCTAAAAATACAATAATGTTTTTGTAATAAAACCTATAATTGTGCATGAGTAACTACATAACTGCAAACTGCTTATTTAAAATAAGCTGAAACAACACAATTCTTGAGTTTTTTGGGGGACAACTTAATTGTTTTATGTTCAATCCACTTGAATTTTTGTAAAATCTATTAAGTTAACTTAATTCCTACATGATGTCTCAACACAAATCAATTGTGTGTAACCCAGCATTTTTTTACAGTGTAGACTGCCTGTGATGGTGTGTGCCTCACTTTGTCCGCCAAGCGGAAGAGCAAAATTTGATTTAATTTTAATGTTCAAGAAAGTCTGTGTTTCTAGGCTGGTTTTTGGATTATGCAACCACTTTTTGGTCACATAATTAAAAAAACAGGCTAGATAAAGCATATTTTTACATATGTGTTTAATTTACAATTTACTTATTTTGGGGTGTCCTGGTGGCGCAGTGGGTAGCACAATTGCCTCACTGCAAAAACGTCGCTGTTTCGAGCTTTGGCTGGGTCAGTTGGCATTTCTTTGTGGAGTTTGCATGTTCTCCCTGAGTTGGCGTGGGTTTCCTCCGGGTGCTCCAGTTTCCCCGCAGAGTCCCAAGGCATGTGGTATAGGTCAATTGAATAAGCTAAATTGCCTGTATTGTATGAGTGTGATGGCAAGAGTGTATGGGTGTTTCCCTGTGTTAGATGGAAGGGCATCTGCTGCATGCGTAAAAACGTTCTGGATAATTTGGCGGCTCATTCCGCTGAATCAATAAAGGGATAAGCCGAAAAGAAAAAGAATGAAATGAGTGAATTTATTTGTTTTGTACAGTATATCACAGTATTTGTAGCAGAATTGTAGTAAAATTATAGTGGCCTGGGTATATATATATATATAAATAAAAGTTGCAAAATTAGTTTTTTGAAAATTAGAATGTTTTATTTAAATTTTTCAAATTAAATTTATTGCATTTTTTTATTGATTTAAAAACCTTAGATGTGGATTGAGTGAAGGCATAGTTATTATTTGTCCCTTTTTATTTTATTTATTTCTTTTTTTCAGATAAAGTTTGTTTTATGATGATGAAAACATTTTATTTGTCGAACACTGTTACATGCAGTGAAATTGGTCCACTCCGTCCATTGGACCCCTCTGACTATTAGGGCATTGTTTTGTAGGAGCTAGATAAGATTGTATATGGTGTGTGGGTTGCTGTAAAATGCTATTTGCAAGAATAAGGATTCCATGTCAAAAAAGGTGCAGCAATATTTATGAAAATTTAAGTAAATTCAAAGAGTTGTTAAATGTTATGAACTTGTATGTTCTCATTTATACAAAAATATACTATTTTTGAATGCCTGCCTTGGAATATTAGTCACTTGGGCATGAGCGAAATATGGATGAGATTTTACACATTTATAATTGGCCACTAATTTGCCACAGTGTAAAACAGTTACAAATTGTCATGAGATAGTAAATTTCCCTTTGCACTTATGATTTCGGTATCTCAGATTTTGAACAAATGTAATCATTTATACTAATCACCAAGGGATTTTTCTGTAAATTGAGGTGGATTATCATTTAGTCAATTATTATTTTTTTTTTTAAATGAGCACTTTATTTCACACATTTTTCTTTAAATCATTGCACTCTTGTTGCCTTGTCATGGCAAAAATGCACTGTAATTGCTGCTGTTGATTTGGCACAAGAAAGTCAGCTTGAGATTTCCAAACAAACCATAAAGAGCAAAGGTCTTTTTTTTTTGATGTTGCTGAAATTGTAGGACGTTTTCTTTTCACAATCTGAAAATACTTTCCAGCAAACAAGTGAAGGTGCTCCCATATTTCATGCATCTAGGTAATTGGACAAAAATTGACATTTATCAAGGCAATATTTGTTTGTTTTCGATATCACATGATCTCTTAACTAGGCGCAAGCCTATATGGACACAACAAGAGATAAACAATGATATGAATTTCGCTTTAGGTCTTAAATGTCAGTGTTGTTTTGGGATAAAACAGGCTGAAATCCTTATCACAACCCTCAACCAGCAACATGCTGCCAGTTGATTAAGCTCTTCTTTTTCCAGTCATTAATTTTTTTGCTATCAATGCAGTCTGTAGGTGTTATGAAAAATGACTGTTAGTTTTAGTGAACATTTAATGACATCATCAATGTATGAATGATTGGTTTTAGGCTCATGTCTTTTGGAATTTCACCTCATTAGAAACTGGCCTCATTCTGCAACCAAGAGTTGTCCTAGAAAATTAACATCAGAGGACAAACTTGTAAATCCTCAGCCAGAATTCAGAGAAAAGACCAATGTTTTTTAACCTGATGACTGGATGTAAAACAAAGACAAAGCGTAAATGAATGAGACGGAAGTTTCCTCAGCATTGGCCACCTTGTGTGGAAACCGCATTGGCTATAATGGGACTGTGGTATTTAGAAGGACTGGAGTGGGATGTTGGGAGTCCTGGCTGGTGCACCTTTTTGTGATGCTCCTGATGTTTTGCAGTTGGGTGCAGGCCCAGAGGGACAAATAAAGGCCTTCTTCATTCACCACCACCATAGACTCAGAAGCTCTGAAATGATTAACAGTCCCTCTTGATTTGCACCTTCAAAAACCTGTCAGTAGTTTGGCTGTGCATTTGGAAAAAAAGGCTCTGAATTAACAATCCACATCTCTGTCTGAAATATTTGTGCACTTTGAATGAAGGCAAGCTCTGTGGGAAATGTTGCTTGTGTATTTGGTTCCCCTCATCATCCCCAAAACCTCCAATTAGAGTCGCAGGCTCTCCTCTATGCTGCTGCTTCTATGTGATCATGCGTTAAATTTAGATGCTGAACGTTTTTTATTGTTGCTTTTTATGTGCAATTGGTGGCCTGAGAGTTGAGAATGCAGTAGTCTGGTTGAGAGATAAAGACCTTAGGAATGCAAAGTTAGTAACAGTGTTATAGACAAGCCATTAGTGCTAGGCTGATAAAGGATATTATATCATCATAAAATTTGTTTCATTAATGTATATGTATCATTAAATGTGGAAAATAATTATCGAGATTGCATTTTTGCCATATCACCCAGCCCTACAAGACATTTAGGGTTAGATTTATTTTGAATTTGTACCATTTTAAAAATGGTCTTTTTTGTATTATTAGAAGTGATATTGGCTGATATTGAAATAAAGGGTTGGTCGGTATGTCGGTGTATTTCTACAAATATATTTTTAAATGTGTGTAGGATTATATAATACTGTTTATACCGTGATCGCATTTAGTGTGTTCAAGAAATAGAACCTATCATCAGGATTAAATAGGGGTGAAGCTGTTTTATTAGCCGATGCCTTAACAATTTACCAAAGGAATAAGCTTAAACAAAAATTTTGTGTCATGAATATTAGGTCACTTTGACCTTGTTGAGAATCAGTGCAGTTAACCAAAAAATCGGTTAGATTTTATTTTTTTGCAGATAACAGCAATATTGGGCTAAACTCTAACTTTTATAATAAGAGATAATACCTTTCAGAATAACTGAGCTCCTTATATAAGAAGTTTCAGCAGCTGTTAACCAAGAAATTGAATGTCGACTGCTGACCTGAACCAAAAGCATAACATAACAGAATTACTTTACACTGGGGGTGTCAAAATTAATTGTTACTTCTGTGCACTTACAGCAGAAGCCCCTATTTCACTGCGACTGAGAAAATGAAAGTAAACTCCATTTCTCTCTCTCTCTCTCTCTCTCTCTCTGTCTCTCTCTCTCTTACTGTTGACCTCTGACCTGTTGGCGTGGTTTTTCCTCTCCTCTAGGCTGTTACAGCAATACTTTTGGATACAGACACGAGCGTGTCTGCAGAGCGAGTTTTCTCCATGGCGTCTATCATGTATCTAATGTGATCACCCGTTTATCAGTGTTTATCATCGGTGAACAGCGTTAGAGCCAATCGCAGCCCTTTCTGCTGAGTGCGTGACCAATCATAGGAATGTAAGAACTCGCTTGACAAGGCTCAGAAAGCGAGCAGGATATTTACATTTGTTTATTTGCTATAAATGCTCATGTTGTTCTGTGCATGTACTTGAGTTTTTAAAGGTACAGTTATACCTGTACCTTATATACAGTTATATATATATAAGACTGCTTGTATTAAAGGACAAAATTGTATTCCAAATAGTAAATAAATTTATAAATTTTTCATATGCTGTGAAGTAAAATATAAAATTGTGTATGGAAAGCAAGGTGAATGCACCGTGCTGCACAAAGAAATCGAATTGAACTGAATCGATGGCATGATAATTGTAACTGAACCGTGAGACCAGTGTAGGTTCACACCTCTGTTTTACACACATTCACAATGCCCAGAATGTCAGAAGAGTTCAAGAAATTTTCAATGGGATAACAAGTATTTGAGAACTCAGTTTTGTGTACAGAAGTGTCAAAGTGACAAACAATGTAATGTAAAGGTAACTCAGCACATGTTTTTTCATTAACAACAGTAACACTGCTTGTAAATATTTGGCAATGATGAAAGTAAGTACATATGCTGGAATTGCTGGTCTCATCACCAGCTGTTTTGCATACTTGAAACTATCTCTTTTACAGTCCTCCTCCACCCTACAGCCTCTGTTTGTGGCTTATAAAGTTTTATGCACTTTCCACTTTGTATCCATCCTCCTCCTAATGCTGCTGACCTGATCTCTGAGAACTCATCTGGCGCACTGGAACAAAGCCTGGTTCTGTGAGCTTGTTTGGGAAGAGATAAATGTCCTAGATGTTGACACGCATTGTGTTTATATGATCCCAAGAGAAGTCCTGAAGAAAGTATCAAAGGGTTTTGAGGACTTTCCTGTATGTGGTTGTTAGTATAGTTAAATTGAAGGTCCCCTTGTGTTGGAACTCTTCTTTAGGCCCTTTTTTATCCTTTTTTTTTAATGGAATGCCTGGTATATCAGTTGCAAAATCTGTATTGGCCAATAAATAGTTTTCAATGTTATAATTAAAATATGTGCTAAAGATTTGAGTGTATATAAATTATGGATTTACTTTAGAAATGTCCTGTTTGTCGTGAGTTTTTGTTTGTTCTTTGCTCATTATGTGGCAGCAGATGTGCATTTTAGAAAAGTTTTTGCTTCTTCTAAAAGACTAGGTGTGAGTTTTTGACCATGACTTCAGAATTGCAGTTTGTAAATGAATTTGTGTAAAAGATTTAGATATTTCGTGTTTTCGTCCATTATGTTAGATATTAGTTCTATTTTTCTTATGTTTTTGTAATGAGACTCAGAAAAATCATATCAAGATTTGTATGAATTGTTTTATATTGATTATTTTATGTATTGGTTACAAATATAAAGAATTATTTGAGAAAGACAAACAAAAAGCACTCAGGGGTAACTCAAATATTTGGTCGGTGCTCTTTGTGTAAGGGATTCATCAAAACAACAACAGAAATTAGTCCAAGGCACTCGGAAAATGTGGAAAATTTAAAAAGCCTTTATTCACATGGCTAAATCTTCAAAAACCTACGCGGTTCAGCAAGGATCTGCCTTCATCAGGGTAACAGCGATCAGGTGCATCTAGAGTCTCTCTTGAGTACTACGGTCACATGACTCATTAAAACATCTCAACAACACTCAAATAATTTAACAAATTATTAAAAATTATTAATAAAACAGTTTTTCAATAGATGCTTTACAGATTATCATCATATATTGTAGAATGTGTTTGTATTTTCTTATGTGTACAGGTTTTTATACATATATGTGTATATATATGTATGTGCACATGTAAATATGTGTGTTCGGAAGTATGTATGTACATGCCATGTTTAAGCATATTTTTCTGTACATCCTAATGTACAAAGCAAGTCAAATTTGGTAGCATGTTACAGTGCCATTTTGTTAGTATGGCAAAATGCTAGCTTCTTATTGTGGAGCAGACAAAAGGGTAGGAGCTATCAGGCACCAACTTTGGATTACTTTATTTTGAATTGTGCTATGTAAATCGCACAATTGTTCTTTGTAAAGAATTATGACACCACCTGATGGTCAATGCAGTTGTATTTATGACCAGTATTACCTGGTACTGGTAGTTTGGTAATTTTTCAAAATTAGGCAACCTTTAACTGTCGACTAGGAAACGATTTGAATTTCTGGTTTGTGAAAAAAAAAGTTTAATTTGGAAAGACACGAGTGAGTCTCAAATTCATTTAGAATTTTCTTAGTTTAATCAGACATTTCTACATTAGAAAACACTCTTACAAGATAGCTAAGCATTTATGGAAGCAAAGTCAAGGCTCTTCATTTCACTAGTTAACTAAATGCCCTTCATAATTTCATCCACTTTGTCTTCATTATTCTCGGTGGTCTCCATGAGGAGATCGTCGTTCTCCACACAGACAGCTCGAGAAGTGACAGTCTGAGAATGGAGGCGAAGGTTTAGCTTTCTCAGCATTTTGATAATGTACAGAAACGTGCCTGAAGCTGTGCACTACTCCCTTCTCTCTTGTGATTGCAGTCACATCCTCTCCCCCTCGCAGCTTTTCCCCTGGTTCTCTTTTTCCCAAAACACCTCTCCTCCTGCCAAATGTGGAGAGAGGTACGTGTCGAAGAGGAGAAGTCCTGCAGAGAATCACAATCAGATGCTTACCGCTGGGCTCTTCTCTACTTAACTGATACTTCAGATACAGTGGACACTGTAGGGTTTTGGTAATGCATTGATCAATTACAGTAGAAAAGTATGTCCCCATAAGTCATGATATCCCTCTATATAGTGGGATTTTGAGGGTCTGTGGTATCTATAAGTTTGAAAAGTCTTGTACCTTAATGTATTTTGTGATCATATATGTTGTTCTGTTCTCTATTGTAACTTAACTTGTCTGGAATGAAAACAAACTGTAAAAGCTGTTTGCTATTGAAATGTACACTATATTCAATGAGTTCTGAGAAGTTTAGCTTTTGATTTATGTATTTATTTATTTTTGGAAGCACATACCTAAACTTACCATCAATGAAAAGAAATACGGTTTTGTGAGAATCATCTTTCTGTCTGATGGTTGACTTTAGTGGGTATAGCAATTGATGACAAAAAGTGTTAAACAAGATTAATGGTGTGTGCTTAATTTGACAGCAACTTCAATTAATCATGATCAATCATGCAAAGGAGGTTGCCAACGAAAAAAACTTAATAGACCACTGTCAAAAATCCCTGCTCTGTAAAACCCAAAAAGTTAAGGTAACTCAAACCATTTGAGGAAACCGATTACAACAAACCATTTAAGCTCAAAAACTAACCGTAATGAATTCTGTGAACTTAAGCCATTTGAGTAAAAGAAGCAATTTGAGCACAGTAAATCCCAATAATTGAGAAGAACTCAAACCAACTAAATATTGTAAAACCCAATAAGTTAAGGCAACTCAAACTGTTTGAGGAAGCTGATTGCTACAAACATTTTGAGTTAAAAACGAATCTATATGAGTACTGTAAACTTACTCCATTTAAGTTGAAGTAATGAAGTATTTAATTAACGCATTAGAGTTCAACACTCTTCAAATGAGTAGAATAATTTCAGTAAATTGTTAACTTCACTCATTTTATTTGATTAAAGTTGACTGTTGGATTTTACTGTGTGAGTTTACTATTTAAGGCTATGTGTGGCTAATGTTATTTATATGTAAAATGTTAATTGGATTCTCAATTTTTAATTTCAAACAAATGTATTGAGATTTACAACATTAATTTAGGGAAGTAAAAAAAGTCATATTAATATAAAGTAATAGAAAAAGTAATATTCCAGATCGGAAAAGATGCAATATCTATTGCTATTTTCCTACATCTTTTCCGATCTGGAATATAACTTTTTATTTTACACACAACTAATATTTTAACCTAGATCAATAGTTCACCATTGTACTTTGTAATGAGATTTGGAATGACATTTGGAATGGGATAACACTACTGCAGTATTTTTTTTCCTAGTATTAGTAGTATGGATGCCAATGGCTGCTTTTTCCAACATTCTTCAGAATATCTTGTTGTGTTTTCAAGAAAAGAAAGAAACGAATAAGTTTAGAACCACTTTAGTGTGAGTAAATGGTGAGGAAATTTTAATCTTTGCACAAACTGTCTTAGACATTATAAGAGAATCTTTATGGAAACAAAATATTCCCTACATTTCCTGTTTTATTCTTTTATATAGCTGCTGTTTTTCTTAAATCCATCTTTTATAAAATCATATGATAGTCTGCGTGGGCATCACGGTGGCTCAGTGGTTAGCACTGTCGCATCACTGCAAGAAGGTCACTGGGTCAGTTGGCATTTCTGTTTGTATGTTTTCCCTGTGTTCGTGTGAGTTTCCTCCGGGTGCTCTGATTTCCCTAACAGTCCGAAGACATATGCTATAGATGAATTGAATAAACTAAAATTGCATCCGCTGTGTAAAACATGCTGGATAAGTTGGCGGTTCAATCCGCTGTGGCGACCTCTGATGAATAAAGGGACTTAGCCGAAGGAAAATGAATGAATGAATGAATAAATGAATGAATGAATGAATGAATAAATGATAGGCTGCAAACTTTGGATTTGTCAGTGCAGTTAGTGTATTGTATTTGGACAGGCCTGTAGTCAGTTGTATATGTTCTTGAGCCGCACCCACAGGAGGTATTGGAGCTGCATGTGTGTTTTACTGCAGGGATGGACAGACTCAGAATGGTTTAATTACAGCAGCGGTTTCACCGAGGATTTCTGACTTCTGGCTGAGCGGACCAGTGTCAGCAGTGGGGCAGGGCCACATTACCCAGAGTCCTGAGGCACTTCTGCGGTTTACCTCAACAATCTCATCAAACTGACTGAGCAAAAATACCCTTCAGATTGCCGAGGTTACACAGAAACTGACACTTACTTTACCCTGCCGCCGGTAATGAAAAGACCTCTGTCCGTACATTGAGAGAAAACATCTCACAGGTTATAGAGGGCAAAAGAAAACCACTGTTTGCGGGCAGCACTTGGGAAATAAACAAACATAAAAGCACCTATGCTGGGTTAATATTACAGCAAAATGAGTTTTCTGTGAACTTTGTATGACCCAGCTGTGTTGAAAACCAGCTATCGTTGGCACGAGGAATGATAGATTCAGAAAAGCTTGCGACCGCATCCACAAGGGTTTTCTTCTAAAAGTTTTGTGCTGTCAGAGTCGAGGTGTCTAAATAATTGAGGTATTTGCGTATTTCATAAATCTAGATGTTCTCCTCAACAAAAATATGACTTAGTATTGCTGAAGCATTTAGTGGTTGACCAATGTCGGTTGTTCAGTGGCAGATATGTAGACAGGAGACTGGACGATGACAGATTTTTTTGCTCATTTTATATATAGTAGGGTCTAGAGTTATGCTTGAAATAACATCTACTTTTTTCACTTTTTGTTGTAACATTTCTTTATAACAGCATTTTCAAAACGTTGATAGTAGGTTGTAGTTTTTTTTTCTGTTCAGGTTTAAAAAATGACCAGATTTTCTATTACCAGTATATCGCAACACTAATAGTTTCTTTCTTTCAGATCTTTGAAAACAGGAAGAGTTCTGATGCAAAAACCTTTAAGTGCCATCTGGAATTTTCTTCTGCATTAGCTCCGTTTCCATTCACCTATTTTTATGCGCATTTTGGAACTGCTAATGGAAACGCCAAGAAGCGCATAAATTTTGGAAATGGTTTTGATAACGGAGTAGGATAAACTTTTTATTTGATAAGAAAAGATGCGAATAAACGACGATGTAAACATTTTTACCGAACAAATTCCAGTATGCGCATTAAAAAAAGTCTTGTGATTTTGTTATGAGATATCATGTGATGATGACGTGTGTGAATAGACAAACCAGCAGGCTGAGCACACTAAAACATCTGAAATGTTGTTTTGGTCATTCTAAAACCCCTGTGCTCCATGTCTGATGCCTTCAGACGCCACCACTTGTTCATTGGATGTCGGCATTTGTCTTCTGAGGTGCAAGTGATTTATTAAATAAAGATAAGATTGACGCAGCTTCCCCTACCACAGTAAATTCCGTGTTTACTTTTGATATTTGGCCCCAGTTAATCAGGGAGTGACGATTTTGTTCTCTTTGACTACTTGGATGGAAACCCTGCTTTATTGGTATCGAAAATAAATATAATCTTGTATGCAATATTCAAGTTTTGCGCATAAATTTACTTCGCATCTTTGGATGGAAACATAGCTAATGAGCATTTTCCTTAGCCTCTTATGTTTGTTATTTTATGCTCAGTTATTTCATATTAAAAGCCATGAAAATGACCTATTCTTTGCCATAAAAGTGAAATTACTGGATCAAGACATAGGAGCCTGAGAATAATGTTAATTTTGGAAGAAAGTTTCAGATGGAACTGAGAGGTTTTTGCATCTGAATTTTGAATAATAATAATAGGGCTGTGCGATTAATTGAATCGCCATCGCGATTTGAAACGTTGCGATTAGGTAATCGCAAGAGGCTGCGATATGAAATCTAAATGTATTATTTCATTTCCCCCGTGCAGAGCAAATGCGTAACTGTCGTCTGTGTGTGATAGTCTTACTAGCCAATTGAGTGAGCACACTTTTGTTCTGCCCAATCAGAATTGCGCAACCGAACTATGCGGAACATAAGGCAAGGTCATTTTATTCTTGTTTACTGCTTTCTCTAGAAAAAATTATATTTTAAAACAAATTTGAATAAATGTTTAAGTAAATATTTTCAGTTCTTTTTTTAAATAACACTCACTGCATTTTCACAGGAAGAAGCTAGAATACAGATTAATGAGCTAAAGCTTGACTACAAAATTAAATCGCAAATCAAATCGAAATCACAATATCTGTCAAACAAATCGCAATTAGAAATTTTCCCCAAATCGCCCTAAATAATAATAATAATAATAATAATAATAATAACAATAATAATAATAATAATTATTATTATTATTATTATTGGTAAGTTTATTGCACTTTTCTCAAAGTGCATTTTTACTCTACTTTTACTCTAGTTTTATTATCTGTGCTTAAATTAAATTTTAATCTCAACTCTTCAATGGTATGGCATTTTACATACAATTTCAATTCATTACCAATCCATGTGGTAAATAAAAACCCCAAAATGACTGAATATCGCTTGATTGTTAGGTCTGAGAACTGTAAGTCACTCTTTTCATTTGTTTCTTTCAGCCCCGAAGACGTGCAGTCCAAAGCAGTTTGTATGCAAAGACCAGGTAACCTGCATCTCCAAAGGGTGGCGCTGTGATGGGGAGAAAGACTGTCCAGACGGCTCTGATGAATCTCCTGATATATGTGAGTGCTGGGGTTTATCTGACACACGGATGCGATGCGATACCTTGTCAAGGCAGAACTGAAATATTTTGACTGTCTTGTTTTGCAACGTTATAAACTGAAGCCAGTTGTAGATAAAGTCTGAGGTACTTGCGGGTTTATTTTTTTTGGTGTGTGTGTGTGTGTGGAAATGATTTTAAAAGATTGAATCATAAAAGCTGTATGTTTATGGTATTGTATAAATGAAAGGTACAATATAACAATTATGCAATTAACAATCAGTATTGCTAATAATGGGACATACCGTGCTTAAGGATGTGCTGATATTTCTGACAGGTACTGATAAGCTGATAATTATATTCTTACTAATAAGCAGCCAGTACTAAATACTTGGTTTAGCTTGAATAATGTTAAAATAAAACAATAGAAACTAGAAATTCACTGATGTATCAGCTGTCAATATTGATAATGAAGAGATTATTGATGAAGTTAAATCCATAAGCATAGGGCATAGATTTGCTCTTGATATTTGTGGGGACATACATCCCTAGAGCGCATACATATAAGGTTTTAAACACTTAATAATCAAAATAACTTTTAATGAAGCATGTCTCATGCTGCAAAAGTCAATTTACATGATTTTACTGCAATCGGGCTTTGAGGAGGCATGAATGCAGAGACATTTAGGCTGCATTTACACTGCAGATCTTGATGGCCAATTCCGAGTTTGTGACTGTATCTGATTTTTTTTTTTTATGACCGGCTTACATCATCTTTTAAAATTGACTCATATCTGATTTTCTGCATTTACACAGTACACTGCAAAGGCGCAGTGACCAGGAAAAAAAGAGCAGGCGCACACTGACAGCTGATAATAAGAGTGCTCTTTTCTCCATTCCTGTATTTAATCTGTTCACAGGGTTTCATTTTTTACAATTCTTTTACTATAGTTATGACAGAAAAGTTCTCATATGGCCATCTTCTTTTAAGCCAGACCTTTTTAATCCAGTAGGAATTTTAATGTAATGTCCATGGCGTGATTTATGCACGTGATGTATACAATAGTTTTATATTAGTTTATATTGGTTGGTTGTGTGGCAGATATTGGTCTCTCTTGCTCTCTCTCTCCCTCATTAACATGCTTAAATATTAGTTCTACATGACAATATAACAGCTTTTTTAGTTTTTGTGTATGAGATTTAAGGTTTGCGACTCTGCTGAAGTTTGTTCTGAAATGAAAGCGTCAGAGTTGACGTCATTCGCTATGGTTTTTAATGCCGCGCGACTCCCATTGACAGGTGAAAATCTGATTTACCTGCTTACACTGCAGACACGAGGGCACATATATGATTCATATTTGATACATTTCCACATATAAACAATGCCTGAATCTGATTTGAGTAAATCAGAATCCATGTAATTTTTTATTCCATGTGCATGGGCCATATCCCATCTGTGCCACATGGGAGAAAAAAAACGGAATTGAGTCAATTGAACTATGCAGTGTAAATGCAGCCTTAGAGAGGCATGTGACACAATTTAACAGTTTTATCCTGATTTTTGTTTTTTATAATCATGGAGACCAAAATGGAAACTAAATTTCGATCCTAACGGAGCTACAGTTGTCAGACACTTGACAGCAGAAAAAGGCCCATCCAATTACACTGTCCTGGTGTGTTTAGAAAGGGTTAATGGAGCATTATTTTATTTTGAAGGTGATTAAATTATTGGTGGGGACATTTCAGTAATCGGTGGATATTGGTGGGGACACATCCCCTCCGTTCACACCAATTCTATGCCCTTGAAGCATATCAGATATAGCAGGCAATGTGGGCTAAAACAAACCGATAGGTTATTCATGAACTATTTAGTTGACCCACACAGAATCTGAGCGTGCAGAAATCCCCAAATTTTTAACCCATCATTGAGTCCATTTATTTACTTGTGTAAATGTGTATACATTTGTATTATTCAGTATTGAAAATAATTACAGTAATATTATTGACTAATATGAAAATGTGCATATCATTTATTTACAATACAGTATAGATATAGAGATATATTATTATATGAGAGACTTTCTTTGTTTACCAAATAAGTGGAATTTAGTGGGATTTGCATTGTAAACAAATGTGGGATTTGCATTGTAAACATTAAATAAAAGTTAAAAAGAAATAATTTTTTTTATTTCATGGATTATGTTTTTAGGTATGAATTATGATACTCCCAAATTCATTCCACATAAATCCGCAGATTTTTTTTTTTACGAAATACTCATGGCAAAACTCTGGTCTTACTAATTATTTATGTAATTAATTCATTGTAACGTCTTTTACATATTCCATTGTTTTTCTTCGATAATTAAATACTTTGTTGGCCTGGTTCAGCTGCATTTAGGCAAGTGGTGAATATTGGTATTTGGCAAAAGTTCTTCATTAAAATTGCTTAATGAATCAGCCAATAGTTGTTTATTAAAATCAGTATCAAACTTTGGCAGTATTGCTTTATTAAAATCAGGAAAAAACTGTATGGTGAAATCAGACAATAGATGTTAATTAAAATCTGTGTTGGGTTACTGGCATATTAAGACCATTCAGTTGTTGTTTATCAAAATTGATATTGAAAGCAGCCAGCAGTTGCGTATTAAAATTGACCAATAGTTAATTAAAATCTGTGTTGGCATGTAGTTGGTAAATGTAAATAAGCCAGTATTCGTTTATTGACATAAGTCAGTAGATATTTTATTTAAATAACTATTGGCCAATAGTTGTTCATTGAAATCAGCTTGAATCAATAGTAACTTACTAAAAACATTTAATAGTTGTTTATTCAAACCTGTCCTGGAATTAGCTAATTATGTTTTATTAAAATCAGTCAATCGTCGTTTATTAAATTCAAATCTATATATATATTAGTATATTGTGTGTATGTATGTATGTATGTATGTGTATATGTATATATATATATATATATATATTAGGCTTGTGCCGGTATTCGGTAATGCGATAAATCACGGTAATGAATATGCACGATATTGTTATCGCGGGCACTTCAAAATACCGTGAAAAATAATAGATCCGAATTTATATTCTTAGAACGCGCCTTAGCTTATTTTCCATCAACCGCTTGAAGAAACACTGCGTATATGCTGCGCAGAATTGATGCGCACTTTGATGTAAACAATCCCCACATGTAGAAGCCTTGTGTGCAGGCAGTGCGCGCCGCCGCTGCCACCGCGCTATAATCCTCACTCGCAGGGGCGGGCTGGCCATCTGGCAAACCGGGCACTTTCCCGGTGGGTCGACGTACTTTTTGGGCCGGGCTGATCATCGTCTTATGATTTGATCGGCCCATAAAAGGCGTAGCAGCCTATCGTTATTTTCTGCCTTATTGATTGACGCTGCTGTGATCTGTGACTCTCTGAAAGTAGATGCTTTTTTTCCCGGACAGACAGACCGGGCCGGCCCATGTGACACTGTGCAGCCCATTGGCTCTTTTCGGTATTGACATTGGGCTGGCCCAATCACAAACTCCTATTTTGGACTCCGTGTGAGCGTGCGTCGTCTGTGTGTATTTGTCAAAATAGTCGAGAGTCAGAGAGAAGAAACGCAAGGGAGGCGCAGAGAAATCGCGGGAAATACACCGGCGTTTCATTTAGCGATTGTGAAAAGTTCTCTGTTCATTCTAGTACACGGCTAAAAACGCAAATCACGTGACCACACACTCTGCCCAGAGCTGCAGCCACTAGTTCAGCAGGTAAGCATGAACCCCAGGTGAGACTGAGTATAGTGCATGTCAGACAGTTCATCTGCTGGATGATCTCATCTCACTATAGTTGTTAAACGTGATATTGAATTCATCTTGTTGTCTCTATCTAACAATTCTTATGTCTTTTGAATCACTTGTTCTCAGTTAACTGTTTTGGCTGAGTGCAAAGCTAATATATTAATTTATGTAGCCACATACACTGATTCTGCACATTGACTGATTGCTGACCTTTATCGTTTAAATTTAATGTACATAAGACTGTTATAATGGCCATTATTGGTTATTAAAACTGATATTCTGCAAAAGAGACAGGGTAAATCAAATATCAAAATGAAACAAATTTGATTTATATTATGTTTTCATTGTTTAGATAGTGAAACAACAAGCAGGATGAGGTGAAAGAGGTTAAAATGTAACACTGTTCCCTTTGAAGATTTACCCATGCATTAGCAGGCAGTTTTTGTTATGTTTATTATTGAATATAGGCTGAGTCAATAGTGTATTGAATAAGCTAAATTGACTGTATTGTATGAGTGTGTGTGAATGAGTGTGTATGGGTGATTTCCAATATTGGGTTGTGGCAGGAAAGGCATCTGCTGCATAAAACATGCTGGAATAGTTGGCAGTTCATTCCACGATTGCTGATCGAAGACGGTTTCCCTTTGCACATTCACTTTGATATAATTGCTCAAGTTTACTTTTATATTGTGTATTGTTTTATTTATATTTATTTGTATTTAAATGTTTGAAGTACTTTTAGTTAATTAAAAAGCTATTAAAGTTTTGTTATTGAAGTTTTTTGTGTTTTTTTACCTGTTTCTCTAGTAAAATTACAATATCGTGATAATACCGTATACCGTGATAAAAGCTCAATCAATTAATCGCAGCATGAAAATGTGATACCGGCACATGCCTAATATATATATATATATATATATATATATATATATATATATATATATATATATATATATATATATATATATATATATTGGTGTATCCCTAACACATGCTTAACTAATTGGTTATTTGTGTCCAATGAATCCATTCATTGTACTGTAAATTCACCTAAAAGTTTGCATAACGTTATGTAGCTCATGGTGGTTAAAGGGAACAGCAGAACAAAGTGTGTGTTTGAAGGATGCTCTGTGTGTCTCTTCTGAGCGATGGCACTAATTAAACTGCACTGTTTAGTCTGGCTGAGTGCACACAGTCCTGTCCAGCCGAGTGATCTGTGTGTGTGAGCTCATCCCAAACACAAAAACAGGAGCCTGGCTCTTTTTGTTAAATGCTGACCTGCTCCTAAATGTTTACGCACACACACACACACACACACACACGCACACACAGACCTAATGAAACCGGTTGCTGTGCACCTCTCTTCACATCTGTCACACAAACCAGACAGACTCACAGCAGGCAGCCATGATGGTTCCTCCATCAGCATTTGGGTAGTGCTTTACTGTCCAGCAGGAGAACAGACACAGCTAGTTAAGTGTTTACATATGGCCGTCTGTGCTGTAATTGCTGCCGGCTTTTCATCCTCACAGGCTGATAAACAAACCACAAACATGCTCTCTTTGCTATGTACACTCTTCTGTGTTTGCAACTAATGTTTTTCTTAATTTAGCCTCTTTCTATGATCATTTAATGGGGGAAGTCGTGGGCTGCTCTTTTCTTTTTTTTTAAGCTTTCAAGTTTGTCCTACTGTTATTTTTGTAAAGGTGACATCGGAGGGCCATTTTACACAAGTTGACATAATTAATTTTGAGGTCTTAATGCACAGTCTGTAGCTTATTTTGGTTTCGTTTATTAATAGTACTGTAAATTAACATATTTTACCCTGTCAAAATCACCCAGTTCTACATCAAGCTGTTTCACTTTAAATCTCTTTAAATGCTAATGAGCTGCTGCTCACCTCGTCCTGTCTGAGGCTGGATCATGAATGGTTGTGTATTGATCCATTCTTGAGGAGCAGCTAAACCTGCACAGTACACACACAGTGCTAAACCAAGCCTTGAGCTTCTGCTGACTTTTCTCTGTATGACTGACATGGAGTATTTGATGCTGTTTCCACATTATTATGACAAATATGAGACTGAGCCAGGACGTCTCTTGTGTGCGTAATTAATAAGAATAATTTCTAATTTCAGATTTTCGGCATATTTCCGCAGATTTTTAGCCCATCATTAATTCTGTTTATTTACTTGAGTAAATGTGTGTAAATCTATATTTATTCAGTTTTTAAATTAATTACAGTTATATTATTGACTAATGTGAAAATGTTCATCTGATTTATGTACAATGCAGTTTGTAAAGTAATATTATCTGTATTTTAGTAGATCTAATATATGAGAGACTTGCTTTGTTTACCAAATAAAGTGAATCTATTTGAATTAGCATTTTAAACATTAAATAAAAGTAAAAAATATATAATTTTTTATTTCATATATTAAGGTTTTAGTTATGATACTCCCAAAAAAAAATCAGTAGAAATCCGCAGATTTTTAGCAAAATTCTCAGCAGAAATAGCAAAAAACGTCCACAGATTCCATCTGGCCCTACAAATAAGTCACTTTTGATACCAAATGATCGACTAGTAGACAAGTTATTATTTGTTGTTCCTAAAACTTGAATAGGCGACAAGACTTTTGTCAGGTAGTGTAGTGTGTGAAATCCAATGACACCACACTGACAAACACAGCTCTGCACATCAAGAAGGAAGATCTGATTCTTAACACAATTGAACTAAAGCTGGTGTTTGATATTGAAAAACAAATATGTAGGTATTGATGCGTATTTTGTCATGCATTTCCTATTGTGGAGGTCTTGGGAACAAATCTATTACACACACAAGCTAAGTTTATCATGGGATATTCCCTTCATGTATAAAACTAATCCATTTAACTTTTTTCTTGAAGCTGTGTAAAGGTACCTGTCTCTAAAGTTACATCTGAACACAGACTATGTAGTATCGCTTCATTATTCAAAGGCAGAAAAATGAAAGGCATCGTTAGCCACTTTGCTTTTTGTTTATGAAAAACAGTGGGCTGATTTTATATATTAAGAGGTGGGCACATATGAAAAGTCAATGGTTTATGTTTGAACTGGCACACAATTCAAATCGGCCAATCAAGGCATAAAAATAGACTCAGATTATTTACAGCACGTTATTTTTCAAGACATTTCTATACACTTTAAAGTGACATTTAAAGGCTTAATTAGTTTAATTAGGTTAACTAAGCAGGTTACTGTAATTAGGCAAGTTATTGTATAACGACGGTTTGTTCTGTAGACTATTGAAAAAAAAAATAAATAGCTTAAATGGGCTAATAGTTTTGACCTTAAATGTTTTTTTTTATTAATATCCGGTTTTTATTCTAGCTGAAATAAAATATATAAGACTTTCTCCAGAAAAAAAATATTTAAAAATAAATATAAAAAAGCAACCTTCTTTAACTTTTTTGAACTGGCAGACAGCAGAGACCTGAATCAACAAAAAATCTGAAGTGAACCAAAACTAAAAGTTTTGAACAAAACAAAAGTGAAAATTTCATTCAGTGTAATTTTGAAATGTGCTGTAACAGCAATATGGGATCTTATTGTAAAACTAGTCATTGTACGTTTATTTAGCTGAGATGTGAGTTCAGTTCTTGGCTTTTTTTTTTTTTTAGGCAAATGAAACGAATCATTGTAAATTGTAAATTTTGGCCAATACATGCAACTGCTAACTGTTTATGTTTAGAAGTCAGATGCAACTAGCATTTTGTTTTTGTCATCTGTCAGAAAAATGTATATCAATATCTGTGTTTATCTGTCTACAAATCATTTTATCAACTTCCAAATATTAACAATTCTCGTTTAATAGTATTGAAACCTCAAAGTACAAAACAAACACATGTATGTACACAAAGTAGATTTTATAATGATACATTCTCCAAATGAACAACCCATTAATTAGATGCCTTAGTCAGTGTAACCCCTTGACGTTTTCGAACAAGGTACTCAAAGCATGTAAACATCACAAAATTTTCCACCTATAAATAAATGTTCTACTGCAATCCCACCATCTGCCACTCAAAAAGTGCCACTAATATAATTTCAGTGGTGCTAATGCAGTTTGGCTGAACGCACAAAGGGGGCTTTTCATTAGACGCAAGCTCTGACCTTCTGATTTATCGCGATCTGTTTCTGCCAATTACACACATTACACACTTAATCCTCTTTGTTGAAGCCATTTCCAACACTTCAGGTTCAAGAGAAAGGCCTGGACTGGCTGTAGATGCCTCAAATGAAAATACAGTTTAGAGTTTGTGTGAAGTTTAATCCCGGTTTTAACAGTCATTTTGTTTTTAGAGCTTTGTGAGGTCACTAGGTGGTGTCTGCCGGATGCATTTGATTGGAGAGGATTGACGAGATGACAACAGACAGTTTGCAGAAACTTGTTTAGCAATTCTTCTGCTTTGAAACACAAACACACTCACGTTGCTCAGGGTCCAGTTGAGACTTGCCTGGTTGTGTAGTTAAAGGTGTGCTGCTGTGTGTTTGAAGGTTGTCCTACTTTGTCTTTCTGGTTCAGGTTAATTTCCAACTAACTAACAGAGTTCCCACCAGTGCCAGGCTGTCAATTCACATAAATCACTCCCTCTTTTCCTTTTGTTTCCCTCTCACTTTCTCACTGGGTGTAAATCAGAGATTTCAGCAAGCCTGGCGCCCAATGTAGAGCCTGTTTATATCTTTAAGTAGGTCAGTATATCATTAAAAGCACTGAGATAAGAGACGAGAGCACTGAGGAACTCCTGTTCTCAATAAAAAGATGATTGAGAAGGGTACGGCAGTGTTATCTGCCACAAATTCTGCACCTTTTGAACTATTGTGTCATCTCTAAATTCAAAGATAGTGCTGTGTGTAGTGGAACTGGTGTTTTTAGTGTCGTGTTGAGGATGATTATTTATTATTTCTGCCTAAATACTTAAGATAAACAAATGACATTTTGTGTTTTTAAATAATAGTGTATGTATACTTAATGCAACTAACATAATAATACTTATATGTGAAGTCTAAAGAATGTTTTTACAAGATGTGTATTTTCACTGCAAATAATGGCATAGGTTTCCAGAAAAACGGTCATTTTAGGCCACACATAAATAAATACAACATTGGAGGGACTGATATTTGTTGGAGTATAGCCAAAATACATTATTTTTATGTATTTATTATTTCACAGAAAGCATTTTCTATATGATGGTACTCGTGCTGGTCCTTAGTGTAAACAAATTACATCGAGACAGCCTTAGAGGCATTTGATAGTGAGTCATTCTGCTTTTTCATTTAGTCTCGTCTTAATTGCATGAATGTTCACAGGTGTCTTACCTAAGTTGCAATTACCCTCCAGAGGTAAAGACAGGCTCTTTCAGTCTGGACAGTCTTTGTCAGGGCATCACGCTGCCCACCCGTCCAGCTCATCTGACTCATCCTTCCCAGACGGACTCAAAGAAGCTAAATGAGATTTACATTGTGTTTGAGATATTGAATATTTTTCTCCAGTTTTCCTCTTTAATTTGTGGCCTTTTTCCCCCTATTTTTTAATGTGTCTTTGCCATTAATTTTACTTAGCTTCTGTGTTCCGAACCCTTCAATTTTGTTTCCATTGTCAAAAGTTGTGAATGGTACTAGGGCTTCACAATACTGGGAAATGCGATATGCAATGTGTTGCAGTGACAATATTTCTTGCGATATAGCTAACTTGCAAAAATAATAATTATTTATTTATGTTATGATCATACTAAATAAAACAGGTAATAGATATTTTTCTGAACTAATTTAATACAAAAAAATATGTCACGGTGCAAACATTTAGACTTTAAAACACCACGAATGACTTAAAACAATGTTGGATATTCTGATTCTCATTGACTGTTGTCATTTACCTCTCTCGCCTCCTGGCATTAGTATTAGTATTAGTTGTATGCAACAGCTCCTACTGAAGAGGTGAGGATGAAGACAGTAAAGGCCAAATCTGATTGGTCAGATTTGGATAAACAACCTATGCTAGCAGCACACAAATTCTTGGCACATACATTTAATTTAATTTATTGCACTTTACTTTGCCTTTTTTACTTCATTGCACCCTGCAATGTGGATATTGCATGTAATGTTAGTGTATTAACAATAATTTTATTAACAATATCAATGTTATTATTATTTGTGCAGCCTTAAATGATGCCTAAAAATGCAAACTGAAATCTACCACTTCTTTACTGCTTCATTGGGTTAATTAGCACGATAGTAAAACCTAATGGATGGAGCTTGACTTGTGGCAAAATATAGATTTTTTGACAGAATTTTTCCTATTTTTAAATTATACAATGATGTTGGCATGCAGAAATGAAGCATGGCCAAACACCACTTGTCATCTTGTGACAATCAGCCGAGAAGCAAGAACGAGATCATCTGTACATGCTGCATTGTTGGTCTTGTTGGTGTCATCTTCATGCACAAACAACATTTGTAGCTGCTTTTTGGCAGACATGTCGCCTACACCAATGCTACTGTTTACAGTGTAAATGCTAGCTGCAAAAGGGTTTACTGTTCCGAATCATACCGTGCTGTACTGCACACATACCACTTGATAGTAATAACAAGCCATTAAATACTTGGCTAGGTGGCATGGTTGTGCATTAATGCTGTGCGATATTGAAGAAAAAATGTAATATGCGAAAGCATGCTATAATGTGATATTTCAAATGTCATTTAAAAAAAGGAAATTATATAACCAACAAATGTTTTGTGTTACTTAAGGGAAGAGAATGCAGTGCTTTCTGGATCTGCATTGCACTATTCACAGCTGGATTGAAAGTGAAACCAGCGTGCTGGACAGTGAAGCGCAGCATAACCCTGTTGGCTCATTTTCAAACATTTTTCTTATTCAGACAAAAAACACAAATTTTCAGCTGATTATTTTTGACGGCAGAAAATTTGGTGCATCTCTATTTATGATCACTGACGGAAGCCAGTATTTTTTTTAAATAACTTTTTTTAACCTCAAAAGGCACTCATTAACCAACTGAAGTCATATGGTAACTTGATACACTTAACTTAATTTGCTAACGATTTTTGTAAATTACATGGTAATTCAACTGTAAAATGAACTGTATTTTACTGTAGGACAGTTATGCAGAACTGTGATTTAAAGTTGCTTTTGTGAAAATTACTGTAATTACTGTATTTTACAGTAAGTTTAAATTACAGTAAAGATACATACACTCCTGTAAATACATATACAAATGGATAAATGGTTCTGTAAATATAAGTACAGTATATTTTTGCTGTAATTGAATTACAGTAAGTTACTGTAGATTCTACAGGAATTGTTAACAGTGTAAATTAGAGGTGTGAACCTACACTGGTTTCATGTTTGCTTCGGTTACGATTTTCATGCAATAAATATGGTTGAATTCGATATCTCGGTGCATCATGGTGTATTGACGATGCTTTCCATACACAATTTGATATTTGACTTAGCAACAGTAATTCTTGTGTTAAAATGGATCATTTATATATTATTTGTTATACAATTTTGTCCTTTACAAGCAGTCAGATATAGGAACTGTACCTTTAATTGACCTGCTCAAATAAAACACACTTTTGAATGTATCAAACAAAACTCAAGTACATCCACAGAACAACATGAGCATTTATAACAAATAAACAAATGTATATGTCATGTATATATTATCCCGCTTGCTTTTTGAGCGTTGTCGAACGAGTTCTTAAACGCCTATGATTGGTGACACGCTCAACAGATAAGGCTGCGATTGGCTCTAATGTTCAGCGTGACTCTGACACTGACACTGATGTTAAACGGCTGTGGCGATCAGCTGATCCATTGTAGTTGGTGACGCGGTGGAGAAAACTCTCTCTGCAGACACGCTCATTTATGGATCCACAAGTAACATTATTGTGGTACAGCTGAGAGAGGAGATAAAACGTTACCTCACGAACACGCCAGCAGGTCAAAAGGGGCCACAGAAAGTGAGAGAATTTCAGCTTTCATTTTTTTACTAACTGGGTTCGGATGTACTTCCCTGTCAGTGAAAGACTGTCCAGCAAACTCAAGCAGTGAATTGTGCACAGTTATCTGCTTTTTAAGTAGTTGTAGCGTTTTAATTGTTCGCAGTCTCCTCCCTCGCCATAGTAAGCTACCGCCATATAGCGCATAAGTGATAAATGACGTCAGTACATAATAACCGGTTATGATTATTTCTGAACCGATACCGAATTGTTTGCATCTGCATCACGGTGCATCAAAGAAGCAATTCATTTTGACACCCCTAGGGTAAATGCACCTTTAAAACAAAATCACCTTTTACTGCCATTACAAAGCTTGGAAAAAGCAGGATGATTTAAATACATATCTGATTGTGTTCATCTGAAAGATATGAACAGTTGTTGGCTTGTGAGTTCATAAATGATGGAATAATTCCATTTTGTTTGTTAAACTATTCCTCTAAGACCAGGTCTGCTTGTGTCAGTTTTATGCATGGAAGAGAAAGAATTTTAAGAGAGTACCAACTCCACCAAATGTATTGGTAAATCAGCACTTCTTGTTCCAGAAGTCTGTGGGGAAAGCAGAGGACTCAGCGTGGGGCCATATTGGTTTGAGTGTGTATGTAAATGCTGTCTTTTCACATTCAGATGCTGTTTTAGAGTCTTTGATTGAATGGATGAGGAGGAGTGATTATTCAGTGTAATTTGCACTTGTGTGAGGCTGTTGCCACCCACAGCCACCCAGAGGAGACTGATATCTGTCCGGGGCGATATTGTGTTTGCTTGGATTGAGAGAAGGTCATCATTAGACATGTGACCTGCAGGAAAAAGTTAAAAGTGGGTAAATAGTTTTATCTCACATGTGATTTTGTCACATTGATGATTGGCAGAGTGAGATATAATAATATATCTATTATTATAATATAATATATAATATAATATATATATATATTTGTTGTTTTTCATTAATGACCATTTTAATCAGAGTGTCTGCTAGGTCTTAAAATGTCTTAAATTTCAAAAACTATCTTGTAGGTCTTAAATCATTTTAAAGAATTTTTAAAGTTTACGTATACAACCAGAGTTTGCTTGTTTTGACACATTATTTAAAATATGTGGCTAAGAAATAACAAAATTAAATTTTTTGAAAGGGACCATTAAAAATCTTTTCTACTGGCTATTAGAAAAAATGCTTAGTGTTTAACCCCGTATAAGTATGAAATTTGATTCATAATGGTCTTGAAAAGGTTTTAAAAAGTTTTAAATTCTGACTATATTCTTACACTGTAAAAGTTAAATGACAAAAAAGTCATAACAGATGTTTTTTATATTACTTTAAGTTAATCAGGCTTCAACAAAGTTATATACAAAGTTTAACAAAGTATATATTAGTCAGTTTGACTGATTTAAGTTGAGACGACTAGAAAAGTTTACTTGATTAAACTAAAAATGTAAGCCAGGAAGAATTTTTTTTACAGTGTAACCCTTTACAAAAAATCTTACAACGTTTATCTAAAAACTACAACAATGTTACAATGTAACACGTTAAAGTATTTTTTGTTTGTAAGCTTTTGAACCTCTGAGAAACAAAAAGCTGAAATTGCAAAGCACAATAAAAATATTAATGTCTTTTATTGCTTTGCTTTGCTTTGTATGTATTTTTTTTTACCATTTTTACAATAATCACACTTAGTAATTTTGTATTGACTTGCATTAGTTGTCTGTATTTATTTTACCAAACTAATATATACTAATACTAATTTCCCCCCAATTGCGCCCTTGACTTGACTTTGTGTGTATTTGACAGTTGATGCAAAATTCTTAGTGCAACACTTTAAATCTCTTTCAAATTTCTTGTTTGTTATTGCCGGAGTAACTGAAGCACTGTATATATAGGCACTGCCCTCTTCTCCAAATGGGCAGACACCAGCAGCTCATCTGCATTAAAAGAGACGTACAAGATATTTTAAGCTGAAACTTCAAAGAGGACACCTAAGAATTATTTTTTGAATTTTTAATAATTTTACAGAGGCAAGATGACAGTTGAAATTCATGAATGGAGAAGAGAGAAAAGGTGTAACAAAAGAGTATGTGCTGGAGCGAACGGTGTAAGGTCTGACCTTGATAGCTAATGGATATAATGAGCATTCTGGATAGCAGAACAGAAGATCAGAGGCGCATTTCAATGCCTGACCCGATTCATCTGTTATTGGGAACAGAGAACAGAAGGTTTGCAAGGACACTGGGTTAATGGTGTCTCGTCGGTGCCCCTGGATCAGCTGGTCAAAGACTGCATAAAATTAAGTGTCAAATAAAAGACTCGGTGGCGGTGAAGATAACAGAAGGTCAAGGACAATTTGTTTAAAGACCCATTTGTTCTGATCTCAAGCTTTTTTGGTGAGTGCAGGAAAATAATAAACAACTCTTAACTAAAGTAAATAAATAAATAAACTTAATATAATTATGGCACTCATTACCACACAGTTGATATTTGTTATTTCAACTTAATTGTCAAATGTCTTACATACACAACTGTTCTAAATCTGCAAACAAAGTGAAGGCAAAACTTTAACAAGTCTTTCTCTTTACATAAAAAACATTTTTTAAGATTTTTTCTTGTAAAGGAGTTTATTAAGTTGTCTTATGAAGTGGATTGATGTGTTTTTGTAACAGAAATATTTCAACTTTTTAAATCCTGAACTCCAATTACTGATTCCTGCAACGGCCAAAATGCATGTTATGTGCAATTGACATATGCGATAGTTGGCGCAAGTTGCTGTCGGTAGACATTTGTGCGTGGCATTGTAAGAGTAATATACTGTAAAGTTATACAGTAATGCCAAGTCAACTAGTTTTCTTGTGTGTTGTCATCTTTTGTGTTAAATAAACTGTATGGTTAATGGTTTCTGTGAGACTCTTCTATTGCTGGAGCTTCCACTAAGAATGTCTTAGTCATGAGGGCTTGCAAAATTTCTAAAACCCTGGTAGCCCTCTGGCAGGCACTATTCCGTTTTTGGTAGCCTGAATAGAAATTTAATTATCCCATAAAGAAAATACATTATTTATTAAACAAAAACAAAGACATACATTTGACATAATGGCATTTGTTATAGGCTATATATTCATTCTTAATTAGGCAAAATTGTTGTCTTTTTAAAGTTTTTATTTAATTATTTTTTTAAATAACCATTTATAATAGAATGCTCCTTTGTGGTTATTTTCTATTATTTTTTATATATCTAACTTACTGCTGCCTGTAAAATCTGAATGATTTTAGCTCTGAGGTAAAGAAGACGCAAATTAGGTAAAGAAGACACCATCCACCCAAACTGGAAGGTGTCGTTATTTTCTCACCCTTCAGCTGTTTGTGTTTCTTTCTCTTTTCAACATAAAATGTTTTCTTCAAAATATCTTTACCTGTGTTTAACAGAAAGAATAAAACCTCAAACAGGTTTGAAACAAGTGAAGGGAGTAAATAGAGGCTGCATTTCCATTTTTGGGTAACTGCCCCTTTAACGATTCCATTTAGTGCAAGTCAAAAAAAATAAACAGACATTTCCTTTTACAAGCTGACTGCCAATTGTTTACCGATCCTGTTGAATAACCGTGAAAAGTAAACAGATAACATCAACTTATCCTTATTAACTTATCACGTGTATTGTATCTTTCTTAAGTATGTGCTTTTCACGGAGACGTGCGCACTGGCATAGTTTTAAAATAAAATGTTTCTCGTGACACTCTAAATGACTAAGGTATCTTGATCTTAATGTGGAATAATTGCATAAAGATATATATTTTAATTTTGCATAGCTAACACAGACCTCATGATGTGAAACGGCTTGTTTACGAACACAAAGATATTAAACTATACAGTTCGGTCGGTACAATTCTAAGGTAAGAAAATAATGTGTAATAAATAATTAATTTTAATTTTATGTTTATTAATTTTAATTGCCCCTGAATAAATGTAATTTTTATATACTTTGTTGAAGTCATTATTTGGAGCTGGTATTTAAGGTAGCGGGATGAATCAGGATATTCTGTTTATGCTGCTGCTATAGAGAGGTTAACGAGATTTAAATATGAAACGTATGAATATTACATTTAAAACAGCTCAGGCTATTGCTGTATATATCTGACTCTTATGTCAGTGCGATCTCTGAATAAGTGACGAATGTTCGTGTGCTTCAGTGCCGCGCATTAAGCACAGAACAAGCGATTAAACTGACAGAAACATTGCGTTATGTTATTTGGGAGGTCGTTGATAATATTATGGCTTTTCTCCTTTATTATCAACATGTGGATTTATTGCTGCCGTTTCAGCAGCACAGCACATACATAATTATCCACTTTGTGAGAGAATGTGCTGTGCTGCTGAAACACCTAACCCCACCTAACCCCACGCCTCCTTTTTAAAATCGTACGAATTCGTACGAGTTCAGTCGTACGAAATTGTACGATTTTAAAAGGAGGCGTGGCACCTAACCCCACCCCTAAACCCAACCGTCATTGGGGGATGAGAAAATCGTACTAAATTGTATGAATTAGATCGTACGAATTCGTACGAATTAGCCACGAAGTCAAAAAGTTACGAATTGCCGTGAGATTGTGTTGGACTACCAGATTTTGCGAGCCCTGGTCATGCTTCATATGTCTTATACATCTGCCGGAAGTCAATGATTGGAGTTTACTGTTTTAAAAATTACAAATATTTCTGTTACACAAAGACATCGATCTGCTCCATAAGACATCTGTCAGTCATGTTGGTGGTATTTGGGTTAGATTGGTGACAGATTTATGCTCTTTTGAAAGCTTCAGAATAAAAGCCATTATACAGCATGGAAGAACCAGGATAGAAAGTTTAATCTACTCTGACTGTCTTCGTCTGACAGGAAACGGTCATATACACACTGTAAAAATCTGCTAATTAACAGTTTTCGTATTTTGTTTTCCAAGTGTTTTCCATTTATTTACGGCTGCTAACTGCTTTATGGGACCTTGATCTCTTCTCTGTTAACTTTTG